>NC_041397.2:325124083-325241583 GCF_900747795.2 Erpetoichthys calabaricus
TAGAGTATATGGAAAAAATACAGGTTCCAGTTATGACCATTACACGTAGAATTTCGAAATGAAACCTGCCTAACTTTTGTAAGTAAGCTGTAAGGAATGAGCCTGCCAAATTTCAGCCTTCTATCTACACGGGAAGTTGGAGAATTAGTGATGAATGAGTCAGTCAAACAGGTTCCAGTTATGACCATTACGCGTAGAATTTCGAAATAAAACCTGCCTAACTTTTGTAAGTAAGCTGTAAGGAATGAGCCTGCCAAATTTCAGACTTCTACCTACACGGGAAGTTGGAGACTTAGTGATGAGTGAGTCAGTCAAACAGGATCCAGTTATGACCGTTACGCGTAGAATTTCGAAATAAAACCTGCCTAACATTTGTAAGTAAGCTGTAAGGAATGAGCCTGCCAAATTTCAGACTTCTACCTACACGGGAAGTTGGAGAATTAGTGATGAGTGAGTCAGTCAAACAGGTTCCAGTTATGACCATTACGCGTAGAATTTCGAAATAAAACCTGCCTAACTTTTGTAAGTAAGCTGTAAGGAATGAGCCTGCCAAATTTCAGACTTCTACCTACACGGGAAGTTGGAGAATCAGTGATGAGTGAGTCAGTCAGTCAGTCAGTCAGTGAGTCAGTGAGGGCTTTGCCTTTTATTAGTATAGATATATATATATATATATATATACACACACATACACATATATTATATATATATATATCTATATATATATATATATATATATATATACACACATATATATGTATACACTCATATATACATACATATACACACATACATGCAGTTTCAATAACATAGAAATCAATATAAACAACATTAACATCATTAACATCATATGAGAATATGAAGTAATATATAAGAAGCACATATAAATATAAATTATTAAACAGCAAAATCTTCTTCTGTAATTTGTTACCGTGGCTATTCGTTTGTCTGTCCAGGATTGTAAATCACCTGTAGCTCACAAACCGTTTCACCTATTGACTTGAAATCTGGTACACATATAGTACGTCACGTCTACTATCCGCTTTATGGGTGATGATTGTATTACTCTTTTTATCTTTATTTTATTTTATTGTAGAATCAACTCCTATCTGCGCACACCAGGGCGGCCGTGGGCGGATGCGTATGGTGTATTCACTCCACGTTATCATGCATTGCGCTGTCACTGGTATTTTGATAAAAGAATTTGAACAATATATAAGAAGTGTATAAATTATTAAACAGTAAAACATTAACATTTAAGAAGTAAAGTTACATTAAGTACTACTGCAGTGCCTTCGGGTATACCTCATTTTTTGTTTGCCCATTACATGCTTAAATGTATACATTTTTTGGTGCACCTACCCGAGAACACGCGACGTATAACCGAGCGTGGGAGAAGCATGGATTTTAAACACGCGTTGAGTTCATCTGCTGGTCTCCCTCATGAAATAACTGGTAATGTTTGACTAAAATCTACAGCGAGTAAAACGACATTACCTCCTATTTTTTTTTTTATGATCTCTGAGATCTTGCATTTTTCGGTTCAAGGCTTCATAAGCTCTTTTATGTTCTATGGTGTACTTATCCCAAACCATCATCTTTGAATGTTGCAAGACTTTCGCCTTGTATATAGATCGGGGTAATTACATTTATTGCATTCCTAGTCTGAATCACAATCTGATTGTATGGGTGGTTACCTGGCACTGTAGGGTTGCCACCCGTCCTTTTAAATACGGAATCGTCCCGTATAGGAGAATGTAATTGCGCGTCCCGTTTTGAATCAATACGGGACAGGATTTGTCCCGTATTTTTTTTATCATTTTTTTTAAAGCAGCGTCTATTGCAAATCATCCCACACGCATTTTATGAAGATGCCTCCTTTCCTACTTTTGATTGGGTAATACTTGATGTCATCGTTAGTCTGATTGGTCTTTTTAACTGTCCAGTGAGGAGGGTGGGTCTTTTAAGTAGAGTCTGCAAACTGTTGGCACTGGGATGTGGCACCCACTGCAGTATGCGTCCCTTATTTTTTTGTATTAGAAGTGGTAACCCTACCTGGCAGGTAACACTTATGTTTGGTCGTGAAGTCGTCTAAAATCCGCCACGTGCCCTCTGTTAATTGTGAGAAGCAGATATATATAGCCAAATTCTCGCGCTTTGTTGCGGCGAAGTACTGCTTTTAATTTTTTAAGAAGAAAATAAAACCTTTTTAAACGGATCGAAAATATACCAATAACAATTTGTTAAGGATCTGTTTTTTTGTGAACCTCGCTTTTCACAGCTGTCGCGCTACGGCGTGTGTTTCATTTATTTGACAGTATATAGATCGTGGTAATTACATTCATGGCATTCGTTTTCTGAATCACAATCTGACTGTATGGGTGGTTACCTGCCAGGTTACGCTTGTGGTTGGTCAGGAAGTCGCCTTACATCCGCCACGTGCCCTCTTTCTGTTCCCAGAAGCTGATCATAGAATGGTTTTAATAGTTTACTTTCAAATAATGCAAAGAGTATGCGACACGTGTTTCTCCCTAATTCTGGGCTCATCAGGCATACACACTCACTGCATCCCCTCTCGGGAATCGAATCTCTATCGTCAGCGCCAGAGTTGAAGCCCCTAACGTTGCGGTCAGCAAGTGGGCTAACATCCGCCATGTGCCGTCTTTCAGTTGCGAGAAGCAGATCATAGAATGGTTGAAACTGTTGCCCCTAACGTTGCGCTATGGCGTGTGGTTCGTTTATACCTCGTGTCTTCTCATTAAACTTTTATCTCGCGAATATGTTATTGCAATCCGCAGCGGGAGCGTTTCTATAAACTTAATTTAAACTTACGTTTTACACTGTGCTTTGTTTCCCTTATGAACATGCTTGTATGCTTCACTCACTCGCTTCTTATTGTTTCGCTTCCTTCTCAATTGTTTAATGAATTTTTTGTTCTTCGCTGTTTGCGGCTCCTCCTTCATTTGTCCCTACTGCGTTCACAGTCTTTTCACGTGATTACGTGGGAGGCGTGATGACGTGACACTCAACTCCTCCTCCCACGGCCATCGAGCTGCCGTCCATTACAGTATATTGTGAAAAAAGAGGTTCCAGTTATGACCATTACGCGTTGAATTTCGAAATGAAACCTGCCTAACTTTTGTAAGTAAGCTGTAAGGAATCAGCCTGCCAAATTTCAGCCTTCCACCTACACGGGAAGTTGCAGAATTAGTGATGAGTCAGTCAGTCAGTCAGTCAGTCAGTCAATCCGTCAGTCAGTCAGTGAGTCAGTGAGGGCTTTGCCTTTTATTAATTAGTATAGATTATAGAATAAAAAACATACTTGTACATTTGATATGAGTCTATAACAGACAGTGTTTTTTTTCTGATTCAGTTTTATTCTCTGAGTCATGTTCACGCTCGCCCCAATCTGACACTGCTGTTTTCAAATAAAGATGAGCTATAACAGAGGTGAACTCAGATGATGATGTGGGTTCTACATTGGAGAACTGTTTTTAATGTCTGGAAAACATCTGGAATTAAATCACTTAGAGATCTGTACATAGACAACGTCTTTGCATCCTATGAACGATTACACTCCAAATTTAACTTTCCAGCAACACATTTCTTTCACTACCTTCAAATTAGAAACTTTGTTAAACAGAACCTGACCGATTTTCCGCACCTCCCACCTGCCTCTATACCGGAAAAAAATATTGCTCAGTTTTGAGGACTCAGACAGCATTTCTTTAATATATAAAACCATTTTACTGTCCTTCCCTTTCAAAGATCCAAGAGGACAATGGGAAAAGGATCTCTCATTCAATATCTCACAAAAAGTGTGAAAAGTAAAATGCAGAGAATTAACTCGAGCTCCATATGTACAAAGCATACAATTATTCAACTATAATTATATATCGAGCTCTTCTGTCTCACTTAAAACTGTCCAAAATGTTTACAGGCCGAGATCCAACCTGCGAACGCTGCAATCAAGTCGCAGCTTCACTGGGTCACAAGTTTTGGCCTTGCGCCAAATTAACATCACTGTGGACAAAAATCTTTAAATACATTTCAGACAGCATTGGTGTCACAATCCTTCCTAACAAGGGCAGAGTGGTGGCTCTGAGGCTAAGGATGTGCGCTGGTATCCCAAAGGCTGCTAGTTCGAATCCCTGTCACTGCCAAAAGAGATCCTACTCTGCTGGGCCCTTGAGCAAGGCCCTTAACCTTCAATTACTCCAGGGTCGCTGTACAATGGCTGACCCTGCGCTATGACCCCAAGGGGTATGCGAAAACTAACAAATTCTTAATACAAGAAATTGTATAAGGTGAAATTAAGAACAAAAAAAAAACATTAAGAGCTGTGTTTGGTGGGCTCACAGAGGGGCTTCAAGTGGAGAAGGACTAACAAACTGTGATTGCCTTTACTATATGTCAATGTCAATTTATTTATAGATAGATAGATAGATATAGCACTTTTAAAACAAACATAGTAATGCTGTGGCCAAAGTGCTTTACAAAAATAGAACAAATTAACATAAAACATAAATAGAAATAAAAAATATGAACATAAAATAAAATACATAATAAATAGAAGTAATGTTATATACATTAAAAAAAAATAGAAGCAATGTAATATAATCACAAAGAGGAAGCCATCAGTATTACTGAAGGTCACGGAATGCAAGTGAGTAGAAATGAGTCTTTAATCTCGTTTTAAACAGTTCAATTGTAGACGACTCCTTTATATGATGAGGTAAAGAGTTCCACAGGCGAGGCGCGACAGCTGCACAAGGCCTGTCTGTCCCCCTTAGTTTTACACTTGGTACGTGGGTCAACCAGAAACAGCTGACCAGAAGATCTAAGCACTCTAGATGGCTGATGTAAAACACACAGTTCAGATAAATAGGCAGGAGCAAGCCCATGTAAAGATTTAAAAACTAGCAACAAGATTTTAAAATCAATTCAAAAACTGACAGGCAGCCAGTGTAAAGAAGCCAAAATAGGAGAGACAGAGTCATACTTTCTTGCCCCAACCAGAAAGCGAGTGGCAGCATTTTGGACCAACTGTAACCTGTGTATCAAGGATTTGTTAATCCCAGAATACAGCGAGTTGCAGTAATCGAGGCGAGAAAAAATAAATGCATAAGTAGCTATCTCAAGATCCCTAGAAGATAAAAAAGGCTTTATCTTACCTAATAGACAAAGTTGGAAAAAGCAACTCTTGACTACAGAATTTTTTTGTTTCTCAAAAGAGAGGTTACTGTCAAAGGTAACACCAAGATTGCGGACTTGAGGTTTGGAAAAGACAGAGAAAGAGCCAAGAAGTCCAAGACCAATTTGCGCTTTAGCTGATGGACCCACTATAAGCACCTCCGTTTTATTTTGATTCAGATCAAGAAAATTATTAGCCATCCAGGATCTTAGTTCAGACAGACAGTTGTAAAGTTGCAGACAGGAATATAAACCTGTGTATCATCAGCATATGTTAAACTTCCTAAAAATAGCTCCAATAGGGTGAAGGTATATAGAGAATAAAATAGGACCCAAAATGGATCCCTGAGGAACACCACATTTAAGAGGAGCAGTAGATGAAGAAGAGGAATTAAAAGTCACTGAAAAGTGTCTACCAGTTAAATATGACCTGAACCAGTTAAGAGCAGCCCCTTTAAGCCCAACAAGATGTTCAAGCCGCATCAGCAATATCTCATGGTCAATAGTGTCAAAGGCAGCGGACAGGTCAAGGAGGAGAAGGACAGCCGCATCACCTGAGTCAGTAATAAGAGAGATGTCGTTGAACACTTTCAGGAGTGCCGTTTCAACACCATGATAACGCCTAAAGCCAGATTGGTAGATCTCAAATAAATTATTAGAGTTAAGGTGAACAACCAATTGATTATAAATAATTCTTTCTAAAATTTTTGCCAGAATTGGCAGTTGGGAAATTGGACGAAAATTGGCTAAAACTCCAGGATCTAATTCTGCCTTTTTAAGACAGGGGCGGACTGCAGCATGTTTAAAAAATGAGGGCACAACTCCCTCACTAATAGAATCATTGATGATGGTTAATAAGGGTGGGCCCAACACATCAACGTCTTCCACTAAGAGACGTGGTGGTACAATATCCAGAGGACTGGGGGCTGGTTTAAGGGTGTCAATAGTACTTTTTAGCAGTGAAAATGAGACTAGATCAAAGGATTCTAAGACAATGCCATGATTAACAGTAGAAAGTTCATAGCCCGTCTGAACAATGCCACGGCGGATAGTATCGATTTTGCTGACAAAGAATGATAGAAACTGGTCACATGAATGAACAATGCTATTTGATCCCATCGCAGAGTGGGGGTGAATGGCCGCATTAATTGAATTAAATACGACCCTAGGATTCTTTGAGTGACGGGATACTAAATCGGCAAAGAAGTTTTGTTTCTTTCTCTTAACTTCGGCCTGGAAATTGAAAAGAGAAGTCCTAAAAATCTGTTTAGAGACAATCAGTCCATCTTTTTTCCAATGCTGTTCAGCAGTTCGACAGGCGTGGCGCCGTGATTGTGTATTTTCATTTAGCCAGGGAGCAGGTCTACCTTTATTACTGCGTATCTTGGACGGAGCAATTGAGTCTAAAATCGTTTTACAGGAAGAATTAAATTTTACGACAGAATCATCGATACCATTGTTTTGGTCATGCACATAAAGACTAGAGAAAATGGTTTTAAAATCAGATATAATAGAAGAATTTAAAAAGCGCGAGCAACGTGGGGGACAGCTATTAGTAGGGACATCGACAGTAATATTCAGATCCATCGTTATAGAAAAATGATCAGTAAAAGGAACATCACATAAATCAATATTATTCACTAAAATATCACGAGTAAGAACGAGATCGAGGGTGTGACCGAGAGAGTGGGTTGGCGTATTAATATGCTGTATAAAATCAAATGAGTTCAAAAGTGATAAGAAGTAGTTGACCAAAGGTTTCGATTGACAACAAACGTGAATGTTGAAATCACCAACAATAAGAACTTTGTCATGAGAGAGGGTGATATCAGCCAAGAGATCAGAGAATTGAGAGATGAAAGTTTCATTAATTACAGGAGGTCTATAAACCACGGCAAACAGTAGAGAAGGGGAGCTGCACACTTTGAAAAGTTGGAGTTCAAAGCTGCTAAACGGACCCCTTGTAAGGCTCCGGCACAAGAACATACTTTTCAAAATACTGGCAATGCCCCCCCCATGACGAGTCAGGCGAGGAGAGTTTAAAAATGAATAACCTGATGGAGTCATGTCAGTAAAACAAGAAGAGTCACCATTTAAAATCCAAGTCTCAGTGATGAAGAAGAAATCCAGATTATTTGAGGTAATAAAGTCTTGCAGAATAAAAGTTTTATTAGACACTGATCTCACGTTCAAGAGAGCAGCCTTGATAGATGAAGAGCTCGCTGCAGGATGAGCACGGGTGAGCGTGTGAAGATTAGCAGTGTTTACTACTCGATTGCAGGCCGAGGAAAAGTGATGCTGTCTTGAAATGGAGAGATTAAATCCGGTGTCCAGCGCCCATGAACCAGTGATGGAGTCCTGAGCAGGAGAAGATGGGTCATAAATGACTCGCAGGCATCGGGAAACAAAGCTCTGGGACTTGAGTCGCCGTTGTTTAACAGCAATTCCGGCTCTTTTCCCACGATGGCGGCAGGTGCGTTTGCGTCTCCGAGGGGCATTCAATTCACTGATATAGGTGAACACCGGCGTCCAGGTGAAGAAGTCAGGAGATGAATAAAACAAAGGTGGAGGTTCACAAAAAATCCAACCAGGAGATGAAAATTGAGAGGAAAGCAAGCCAGAGAATATGTTTAGTAAAGACTCACGATCATAGGACAGTGGCCGTTGGAATAAACTAAAACATAAAAACAAAGTTAAAACATAGACTAGAGAGACTAGCGGACGGCCAGCGACACCAGTCGGTGCCATCTTCAAACTTTGTTAAACTGGAGAAGGCTACATGCGGGAAATTTTTCTTGTATTCCCGAAACTTCTGGGGGTCGAGGAGCGTGACAAACATCAGTTTTTCGTAGTCTGGAAATCTGGTCTGTGTCTGGCAAATAATATTGTCCAGAATCCTGCCATGGAGTTGGCGGTAGTACACATGAGGATCTTGCACTTGACCTCTTTGTGCGCTCGGAGCGCCTGCGGTGCGTTCAGTGGCCTCGTAGAGTTCCTCATATCGGCTTCTATCTCGCTCAACAGTGTCACAGAACTCCTTTACCCTAGCTAGACAAAACTGCACATCCAGTTTTTTGTCCTGTAGTATTGAAAAGAGCACGTCTAAATACTCAAAAATGCAATTGAATGTGTGACGCAAAAAACAAAACTCAAAATCATCCAGACGTGCTTTAAATCCATCAGCACAGCGCACTGTGTCCTCATCAAAATGCTACAGAATGTGATGAAACAGTTCCTTTAGAGCAGTGCTTCCCAAACTTGGTCCTGGGGACCCCCTGTGGCTGCAGGTTTTTGTTCCAACTAGCATCATAATCAGTGACAACGCCTGATAACGCTGAGCTCATTTAATTAGCTGGTATTTTTTTTTTTCTCTTATTCAAAATTTCGGAAAAGCACGGCAGCATGATTTTTACATTTTTTATAAGAACATTTAGGAATATTTCTGCTTTTGCTATGGAAATGCTCAACTGTCTTTTGTTGATTTCACTCTATTTTGCCTTTTCTTTGTGCAGTTTTCCCCCTTCGTTGTATCTTATTAATGACAATTAAAAATACGCAGAGCAGACATCCAGGCAAACAGCACCGAATATTCAGAGGCTGCAACTACATTAGTGACAGACCCACTAATTAGTAAGTAATGGATTAATTAAACAATTAGAACACCTGGAAAAGCAGAATGAAAATCAAGATGAAAATATTGTTAAAAAGAAAAAATTACATTATTCCTATATAACTGCTCGGTATATTTAATATATATATTTTTTTTTTACCAAACTCAGTCTTCTAATTTCTATATTGTTCCCAAAAAACTGAACTTGGGAAATAACACATCACTTAATTAGCCCAGGAGTCCAATTAAAAACAGAAGCTGGTTGGAACAAAAACTTGCAGCCACAGGGGGTCCCCCAGGACCAAGTTTGGGAAACACTGCTTTAGAGCGTCTCTCTTCTCTATCGGATAGAGATAACATCCTCTCTAGGGCCCTCTACCAGGCAAACGGCAACGTCATCGTATTCAGACCCATTGATTGGATAGAGTCTGCTAGAGGGCCTTAGTGAAACCACCTCAAAATCTGATTGGTTGAAGCAACAGTTTAATCGACGTTTATTTTGTGTTAGAGGGCCTGCAGAACGGATTGTGAAGGCCTCCTGGCAGACTTCTTTGACTTTGACCCTGCCTGGCAACAAATGATGACTGAAATGTGATTGGTTAAATGCTTTAATACAAAAATACATGTCTGGAAGCAGCACAGCCATCGGAAAAGCTATGAAAGGAAGTGGACAGACTATTTGGAATTATTTAATAAGTATTCATGGACAAAATATAATTAACATCAGTTTGTGATTCAGATATTTTTTTAGGCCAGCAGAGAAGGCCTTGAAGGCCCTGACGGCCCGCCACTGGTTTTTAAGTTTAGCGGAGCTCTCGTTATAAACGTAGAGGGTTAGCCGTGTGCTCTTGACTTGGATTACATTGACGTTGTTGTGCTTTGGGGTGAAGCCGAGTGACCTCAGGGATTATAAAGAAATGTGATAATTATTAGGAAATAAAGGCTGACTTTCATTCAGTTTACATAGACATTCATTTTATTATGGGATATATTGTACCAGTTTGAAATTGTTACTGTATTAATAATATACAAAGAATGACTGTAATAGATTACACATAATAAAAGTGTCATTTCAGTTATATTTTTAATGTGCTAATAATTAAACTATAAATTTAGTTTTTTAACTATTTCAAAGACATTTATTATTCACTTAAAATATAATTATAGTGGTCATATAGTAGAAAAAAAAAATTTAAGTTTATTGTAAGTATGGTAACAATTAAAGATAATGTACAATTAAAGTTTTTAATGTATTTAATGTAATATTTGACAAATCTATCCGTCCATTATCCAACTCACTAACTACAGGGTCACGGGGGTCTGCAGGAGCCAATCCCAGTCTACACAGGGCACGAGGCAGGAAACAAACCCTGGGCAGGGCGCCAGCCCACTGCAGGAGACACACACACACAAAGCACAATTTAGGATCACCAATACACCCAGGGAGGACCTGGGAAGTGAACCCAGATGGGTCTCCTAACTGCGAGGCAGCAGCGCTACCCACTGTGCCACCGTGCCACCTGTAATAATAGTGCACTTGTAATTGATAAAAGTTCATTCTAAATCTATTGTAAGATTGTGTTGATTTTTTAAAAGTATATATAAAGCAATATAATTTAATTTTACTGAAGTACACTTCCAATAGTCCCACTGTAGTACTTTTAACACAAATGAAGTTGATATTGTGTACAGTTTAAATACATTTAGCACAGAATGAGTTGCTCCAGCGTCACACATTTAAATCTAAATATCTTCAGTCCTGGCCCAAGTTTATTTCTCGTACCTCAGCACACTTGTGTTTATTACACTTCAGAATACAAAGAGCAGTAAAGAGGAGAAGATGACGAGCAGGTAGGGAGGTGAGGGGCTGCGAGGACAGGAAGTGACGGGCGTGGGTGACGTGACACTCCGGTGTGTTTGGTGACTCGCTCAGCTGGTTTGGATGTTAGGACATTTGAAACTTCTCAAGTCACTTCATTAAAGGGTCCGTTGTCACAGTTTCTCTTATTTCATATTTTATTAACAGTGAGTCACATTCACAAATCACACCAGTCACAGTGATGGAGGCAGCTGCTCTTTGTCACCAATAACTGAGGATGTCATCCATCTTTACGTCTTCACACCGACTCACACGTGTCACTGATCTGCTCAGACCTGAACTGAGGCTCAGTGGAGTGAAGGTCTGGTGGTCTTTTTGTCCATGAAGATCTCCTGTCCTCCCAGGACAGACACTACAGATGATGCCAGTCAAGATGGTACTAATGTCTCCTACAAGACGACTGACCTTAGAAACACAAATGTCTGCCCTTGTCGTGTTGTCTGTTGGCTTTTCTTCTTCATTTTCTGTAGATATGGCCGCTCTCTGCTGTCTCCCATTCCTTGTCTTTTTAATAAGAGACTCTGGTGGTCCGGCTGTCCTGTTACTGTTAGCTCTGACTGCAGTATTTGACCCAGCTGACCATGACATCCTCATCGCCCATCTTGGCTCAGTCACACCTCACAGACAGAGGCTTTTAGTCAGGGTGGGCCGCCTCTCCTCCTCATCCTCGGCCCCTCTCTATTCTGTGTCCTATTCTTGATTTCACTGTAGATGTTCCTCTTAGTATCCATTTTTAAATAACTCAATATTTCTCTCCACGGCTACACAGATGACACTCTGACGTATTTTCCACTCATCAAATCCAAACCAATTCTCTTAACCCTTTATTGGAATGTCCAGAAGACATTAAATCATGGAGGTCACCTCATTCTCTTAGTCTACATGACATACAAATAGACCTTGTGTGTTCTGGACCATCTGACCTCACTTGTGCCCCTACAGTTCATCTCAGCCCCCTGACCACCGACTGTAAACCCCTCACAGACAACCCTGCTGTGATTTGTGATAAACAGATGACCTCCTCCTCCTCCTCGTCTGTCCTCGTCCCCCTTGTGTCACTGACTGTCCTTCACTTTCTAACTCTTTCCTCCTTGCCCCCCTTGTTCTTCTCTCCCACTCTTGTCCCAGTTCCTCTTTTTCTTACCCAGCTGTCCTATAGAAGCCCACCCTCAGGCTGGGGTCCCCCACTTGTTTCCTTTAGACCCTCATCCCACTCCCTCTCTGTTTTATTTTCCAGTTTCTTTCTTAATTCCCAGTTCAGTTTATTTCTCTCTGTTTGTCCATCCATTTTCTAAGCCCCCTCAGTCCAGTTCAGGTGGTGGTCCCTCAGTGGCCGTCTGTCCACATCAAGTCAGGACCCCACCCTGGACGGCGCCAGTCCATCCCATCTCCACACTCCTCCATGTTCTCCTCGTCTTTTCTTTTATTTCTTTTTTAACGGCTCACTTGTTCAGGCCGCTGCTCACTACGAGGACACGACTGGAGGGGAAGGTGAAGTGGAGACGACGGAATAAAAAAGAAAATGAAAATCAAAACTGAGCCTCATGGGAGTTAAAGTGTCACCAAAGGAGAATCAGCAGGTGGCAGACAGGACTTGGGGGACACGGAGCAGACACGGGTTCAAATGACACCGAGTGATGATGGAGACGAGCGCTGATGGTGTCCTGTGATGGACCAGCACCCTGTCCAGGGTTTGTCCCAGCCTCGTCCCCAGTGTCACTACAGCCTCAGGCCCCCTGTCACCCCAAAGCTGGACTGTCCACTTCTCTTTGCTCCTCCTTGGGGGGCTTTTCACAGGATGACCCCCACTGCTTTACTGCCTCTAGTGGTGAAACTCGGGGGTCTGCAAGTCCACGTCTGCTGGAGTTTTGTCACCAGTTGAGGGTCTCAAGGTGTTAAAAATAAAAGTGACGTTAAAGGAGGAGCACACAGACTGAGGGGACACGGAGAGTTTATTAAATGAGGAGCAGAGCTGAGAGGAGAAGAAAAAGAAGAAAGAGGAGAATTTAGGGGAGAGTGGACAGGGGGCTCCGTCACTGACAGGGGGGTCAGTCTGATCATCACTGCTGGTCTTCTCATGTGTAGATATTCAGCTGACGTCCAGACCTCCTCAGCTCCTTCTCTATTGACCACAGGTTCTCCTTCTCACTCTCACTGATCCCGTTACCAGACAGCCTGTGAGGAGACACAAGTGTGAGTTACAAACAGCAGGGGGCGCCACACACTGCACTGTCACACTGACACGCCCCCTGATGTCACCCAGAATTCCTCTCAGTGTCTGTGCTCATCTAAGTCACATGACGTGCGTGTCAGCCTGTCAATCACTCAGTCCACTCACTGATTGGTCAACATCCTCTGAAGGCCTGCTGGTCGCGTCACATTTCATAAAGAAGGTGGTCTGTCCAGTTGACGTGCTGTTGCCCCCTCTGTCCCCCTGCAGTCACTTCCTGTCTGTCTCTCTAGTGCTCCGTCTCTCTTCATTTTCTCTTCTTCTCCTCCTCACTCTCATGTCTTCTCTCATTTCATCTCCTGCTCATCTCTCATCCTCCATCTTGTTTCTTCCTCTTGTCCACTGATCCCCCCCATCTGCTGCTCTGCTCTTTCTTGTTTGTTCCAAATGACCCTCAGCCCCCAGACTGTCATGTCCCCCTCTCGTCCTGTCCACACTGACTGCTGTCCTGATCCCCCCGTGTCCTTGTCCCCCTGACTCTGGCTGGACACTCAGCTGCTGTCCATTTCTTCTTCTTCTTGTCCATCTCACACTCCTCCTCCTCATCTTCCTCTGTCTGTCTCTCCTTATCTTTGTTGTCCTTCCTCTCTGTCACCTCAGTCAGCTCCACTTGTCACTGTCACTCTGGTCACTCCGTGTGCTGTCATGTGATCAGCCCACCCATCAATAACATATTCACACCCCCCACCCCTCCCCCTCTTTACTCACATCAGTTTCTTTAATTTACAGTTGTCACTCCTGAGCCCCTCACTCAGCTGACGAGCCCCTGAATCTCCCAGGTTGTTCTTGTTCAGCACCAGTTCAGTCAGCCGTGAGTTTGGAGAAGAGATGACTGAGGAGAGAGCTGAGCAGCAGGCCGAGGTGAGACCACAAGACCCCAACCTGTGGAGAAGAAGAGAGACGAGTGAGGACAGACAGACAGACAGAAGGACACACAACACAAGGGCTCAATGACTGCGCCGTCTTCACTGAAATGCACTTTGACCCTGAGACCACAGCTGTCCTTATAAGGTAAGGCGCTATATTCCTGACAGGGTCTTCTGCCTTCCTGCCACACTGACTGGTGACAAGTCACTCAAAGTGACATGTGGACACTGGACAGGAATGTGAAGGACATGAGGCTGACAGTGTCCTGCACTCGAGGGTCCAGACAGACTTGTCAAAGCCAATGACAGCGGAGGGACCACCTTGGATTTGTGTCTGTAACTGAGGACTCAGCACATGGAGGGGCTTTGACTGATTTGCAGGACCCCATCCACAGATTCCTGTTAGACACGCCGGTCACTGCTGGACATCGGAGAGCGCGACACTCGAGTGTCTGTCATGGTGGGCTCTCCTGATGTCAGACCACTTAGTCGATGAGGACCCTCCCTCTGTCTATTGTGACAAAGACTGGACTGACTGTGTGATCAGTGACATAATGGACTGGGTGGACAGGACTGACATGTGACACTTCTGACACTCACACGTCACATGTTGACCGGTGCCACTGACCAGCTGACATCAGTCCACTAAAGGCCTCACTGCTGGTGACCTCAGTTTTCTGATTTCTCTCCTAATTTGTAATAAAGCCAGTGGACGAGCTCTGAATGGACACTCAGCATCCCAAAGTCCAGTCCCCTGGGCACAGAGGTGGTCTGAGTGGACTGTGAAGTGACCCCCATTACTGCTGACCACTGCTGTCCACTCCCAGGTCTCCTCTAACCTGAGCTGCCCATTCAGAGCAAAATGGCAGAGTGACCTGCTAGCATCGCCACCTGCTGGTAGGTGTTAGAAATGACACAACTGACATCTCAGTGACATCAAACCACACGGAGAATTAAAGAATAAAAAGACAAGAAGAACAGCAGCTGGGCCACCGAAAGAGAAAAGAACCAGAAGATCACAAGAAGAACACGTCAGGGGCTCAGAAAAGGAGGAGAATCATCAGGAATTCAGCAGTCCGGACCACCAGGATTAACTCACCTGTGAAGATCAGGAAACAAATCAAAAGAACATGAACACATCCCATAATAAACAGACAGAATATGACAGAATGTGAAAGAAAATCAAACAATCGTTTCTTCATAGCTCAGTCCTAAATCACAAGCAAATCCTTTTAGTTCTGAAGACACAAGTGAAGCCCCCATGACAGTCTGTTTGAGGGGTCCTGCTTCTCGAGGTCCGACCACATAAACCTCACAGTCTGAGGGCCAACGCGATTCTCTCAATGACTTCTTCAGGGCAAACAATAAAACATAACACATGTAACTAAATAAATCCTAAAAAGTCACTCTGTGACAATGACAATGATGTGTGTGACATTAAAGAGTATTGGAGTCCACTGCAGCTGTCCCCATGTTTAGGACCCCCGTCATTTGTGTGTTCTTGATGTCACATTAGGATATGCTTGTTAAGGCCGATGTCTGCAGACACTTTGGAACATTCAAATGAGGACATGTCCCCTGTTCAAGGTGCCAGCTTTGTAATAAAGGGTGACACCATTGTCATCAATCAAGTGACGATTTGTCTAAGAAACAGGTGAGACTCGAGCTGTGAGGGTAGAACACACGACAATGGGGTCACGTCACAAGTCTGATGTGCAGGACACCAACAGAGGAGCACGTGGACATCAGTAGCAGAAAAGTGACATCAGAGAGGGGCTGAGCAAACGTCACTAAGGGTCACAAGGTGAGTCACAAGGTGGGACAACTGAAATCAGAAACTAATAGAAAGTGCTGAGGATTGTGATGGACACTTGTGGCCACAGGAAGTGAACTGGACTGTCAAGATAGATAGATAGATAGATAGATAGATAGATAGATAGATAGATAGATAGATAGATAGATAGATAGATAGATAGATAGATAGATAGATAGATAGATAGATAGTGAAAGGCACTATATAAGATAGATAGATAGATAGATAGATAGATAGATAGATAGATAGATAGATAGATAGATAGATAGATAGATAGATAGATAGATAGATAGATAGATAGATAGATAGTGAAAGGCACTATATAAGATAGATAGATAGATAGATAGATAGATAGATAGATAGATAGATAGATAGATAGATAGATAGATAGATAGATAGATAGATATGAAAGGCACTATATAATAGATAGATAGATAGATAGATAGATAGATAGATAGATAGATAGATAGATAGATAGATAGATAGATAGATAGATAGATAGATAGATAGATAGATAGATAGTGAAAGGCACTATATAAGATAGATAGATAGATAGATAGATAGATAGATAGATAGATAGATAGATAGATAGATAGATAGATAGATAGATAGATAGATAGATAGATAGATAGATAGATAGATAGTTAGATAGATAGTGAAATAGATATATAGATAGATAGATAGATAGATAGATAGATAGATAGATAGATAGATAGATAGATAGATAGATAGATAGATAGATAGATAGATAGATAGATGAAAGGCACTATATTATCGATAGACAGATCTTATTCACCACTTGATCCCAGTGTTATGTTCACTGCCCACACATTTTTTAATAAGTATAATGCATTGGTTTTCTCAAGCTAACATTTATCTTAATAATTAACAGAACTCTGTTCCATATTCTTTATTATTTCAACTTTTTTTAGATGGCTAATTTTTTCACCTGCTAGAAAATTCAGCAATTGAACTTTTCTCCTTCTTTTCTTATTATATTTGGTTCCATAGATGAATCTGACTTTGTTAAGTCACTAAAAACTGAAGAACCATCCCAGTCTAATACATTGTAAGAATACAGTATATGGACTGTTGTTTCTTTTTGTCCACAAAGCTATGTTTATCGTCATCTTTTTGGTTAATTACCTATATAAAGGAAGTAGTTGTGATGATTTTGTTCAGAATTCTACACTGCAGTTTGGATGTTCTTTACTTATCTGGGGTCTTATACAGTGGCGGCTCGTAGTTAAAATTAATGGGGGTGCTGCTCCAGAAAATTTTTAGCCCTTGTTTTAAAATTGTGTAAAAGGAAACAAACATGTATAAAAAGAAAATTTATTCAGAAACTTGATAAAATCCTAAAAGAACAAAATCAAACATTTTTTACTTACTATAACTTAAATTGTTACAGTTCAAGCATGATCTTTTCATTTAAAAATGAAATCCATTCTTCTTGTTTTAATTTGCACAAAAAGATCAATAATTTTCTCCTAGTGCTTCTTAGAAATGTTTTTATTCTTTTCAATGTTGAAAAGCAGCATTCTGCCTGTAGTCATGGGAACTATCAAGAGGATTTTTATCAGTTTCATAATTTCACTAGGGGCGGCACGGTGGCGCAGTGGGTAGCGCTGCTGCCTTGCAGTTGGGAGATCTGAGGACCTGGGTTCGATTCCCGGGTCCTCCCTGCGTGGAGTTTGCATGTTCTCCCCGTGTCTACGTGGGTTTCCTCCGGGCGCTCCGGTTTCCTCCCACAGTCCAAAGACATGCAGGTTAGGTGGATTGGCGATTCTAAATTGGCCCTAGTGTGTGCTTGGTGTGTGGGTGTGTTTGTGTGTGTCCTGCGGTGGGTTGGCACCCTGCCCAGGATTGGTTCCCTGCCTTGTGCCCTGTGTTGGCTGGGATTGGCTCCAGCAGACCCCCGTGACCCTGTGTTCGGATTCAGCGGGTTGGAAAATGGATGGATGGATAATTTCACTAAGAACATCATCTAGATTATTTTCCAAGATAAATTTCAGCAGATCAATTAATTTATAATATTCATGAATATCAGACCTACAATAGAATACTTTTAGTTCAGTAGTAAAAAAAAACACTACCTTCCACCAGCACGCCAGGGTCGGCACTGCGGGAGTGTCAGTGCTCTCTCTCCCTCGCAGCCTCGCGTGCAGCTTCCTATGTGTGCATGCGCACAACAGCCAAACACCACACTGCTGGAACTATGAAGCACACAGTTCCATACAAAGAATTTTGTATCTTTTTCATAAACTGGGGGATGGCTACTGACATTAAGCTTAAGGATTATATATTGTACAAGTATAAAGAAAGAATTAAAGAAAAAAGGACTCATTATATTAAATGTTATCGATAATATCAAGTGGAAATAGGGGGTGCTGCATTTCCACAGTGCCTATACACGAGCCGCCACTGGTCTTATACAGCTCCCTCCATGCAGGTGCCCTCTCACCTCCCACCCCCAGATTGTCTCTCCTTGGCATATTAATAACAATTTTTAGTCCAGGAAAGTCTACTATCTTTGCTCAATATTTGTAAAGGTCCGTCTTCATCAGAAGACTTGGTGGTCACCTCTGCCCCTTTATGACATGTCACCACTGTGTGTTCTGTGAATGAGGACAGATCAACAGCAGGGCAGTCCTCCACTTCTGTATCAATGGCCCTAATTGAGTTGTTCAACTTGTGGTGGTCTTTGGCCGTGAATGATAAAAAAAAAACCAGAATCATCCTGACTGTCTTGACCCCCAAAATTGAGGTCAACACTGAGGGGTCAATAAAATAGCTTTCCGCTGTCATTATACATTTGGGACAGTTGTAGTATTCAGTGTTTAATGAGTGTGTTAACAAAACTGTCACTGAACAAAAGAGGACATGAAAAAATAGAATTAATCACGAAAGGATCATCAAGTAACCCACCAGATGTCAGAAAGTTCATCTTAAATAAGACCCCGACTGTAAAAGTTACGTAAGCTGGACAGGTCCATTTTGTGTCAGTTTATGACTATTAGCTGCCTGTCAGAACCAAAGCCTCTCAGATGGAGAGAGGAGCCCAACGCCAGCTCAGGGGTAACAAACAGACAAAGAGTTTCTGCAGCTCCTGAAGAATAAATTGAGAAACTTTTGAAACGACATCAATGACCCTGACTGCTTTCTTCCAAATGTAAGAAGATCGTACTTTGCTTTATCAAGTGTAGGTCATCCCTAAAGAAACTGACTAGCAATTTCTGGATCCTGTGAAAGCCCAGGTGGGGGGTCTGCACTCGCAGGTTTGTGCCAAAGCATTGAGGCTCTCAAACTGTGAGTCACTCGTCTCCTAAGTGACACTTTATTTACAGTCCACTTCCATTTGTTAAGTCGAGTGGCTCCTTTATCTAAAAGTCAATCCCAGTTACTGTCGTCCACCCTTCAGCACCCATCATCACCACGAGATATCAGAAACGGTTTCTGTTCTACGTAAGATCTGATGGCAGACATGACGTCGAGGAGTCAAGTATGAACGCCTTACTCCTGGCCCAGGTGATTTTTGATGAAGAATTACTTTCAAATAGACGTTAATACAAGAATACTACTTGAGACTAATACTTCAATATCAGCGTTAGATGTAACAAAAAAGAGAACATCATCAGCGTCACACCCTAAAGTCTGCGACTGATCTGGCAGAGAGAAGGCTCGATGGACAAAGCGTACAGCACGTCAGACTAGGCACAGTCCTGTCAAATCCATTTCTTCACTGAAAAAGGGGGCACTCAAAGTGCTGTTAACTTTTAAAACACCACAAACATTGATGTACAAGAGCCTGATCATATCTGTGAAATCCTCACCAAACCCAACACTCCTCAAATATCGGTGACATACTCGATCAAACGCCTTTTCCTGGTCTGTGGACAGAATCTCCAGATCAACACCAAACAGCCTAGAAGCTGAGATAACATCACACACCTTTCCTCTGTTGTATTGTGTGTGTCTTCCCACCTGGACTCAGCTTGTGCTCTTTGCTGGTGTGGGCCGCCTTGACCACCTCACACGTTGTCTTTCTCAGTGGGGTGACAGTTCACATCTCACTTTGACTATGGTAGGCTTGTCTTTTTAGCAAGTAGTTTGAGTTTCATGGAGAGTTTTGTGGACATGTTGTCAGCGGTGACATTCCTCCCTTTGGCTGTGAAACGCGCAACAAGTCACATGACCAGTCTCAGTCTTTACTCAGCTTTTACAGAATAAGGAATTGTGTTTAGCAAATATTTAGCATATATTGGATATTCACATCAGTGGTCCTATAAAACTTGATGATTTGATGCTAGACTTGTCAGAGTTGCTTGAAATGTCCTGAGTGAAGGAGCATCAACGTCACACCGAGTGACAGCTGTCCATCACAGACATGTGCTGCCATATCTTACAACAAACGATTCCTAAATATCTGCTGAGGTACGGTGGTAAAGCTGACCTTATGATATTAAACAACAGTCATGTATTGAATCACACAAACACACAATGGTTTGGTGGCACATGTGTACTCAAATCATATGATTATTTTCCCTAAACAGCACCTCATATTCAGTGAAGTTCCACACTGCATCAGCACCTCTGGCTTCACCACACAGTACACCAAACAAAAATATGTCTGTCTGCATGAATGAACTCTCTTGTTGAATTTTAATACAATGCCGAGTGTGCCGCGTCTGTGAAAACATTGTCAGCATGTCACTCTCTGGCATCTTCTCCAATCTCATGTGGAAACTGACGCAGGCAGTAAACTTCATACTACAAGTTGTGTAAAAACACTGCAATGTCATTTGAGGTGAATGAGATCATGGACCCCAGTAGTTGGGGTGATGTCTCTGTCAGGTGACAGGTAAGGATCAGAGAGATTCAGACGTTGATAATGCAACCTGGCTCTAGAAAATTCAAAAGGCTCAGAAGCTTACAGTTGGGTGCTTTACAATTTGAACCAAAGCATGAGAGGCTCGGCCCAATGAGGCTTTGGCAGCAGAACTTTGACCGCTGTGTGTGCCAAACAACTATAAAGAGCATAACATGTTGTAGCACCAGCACCAGGTGCCAGAATGGATCCTCTGCTCTTTATGTGTCTCTTTTAGGTGTCTCTGTGTCCTTCAAAGGACTGCTCACCGTTGCTCTACTAGCTAGAATTCCATTGTGACTCTGCAGTCTTGCTGTTTTTATAGGCTCCCCTGCTGCTGGCTCTTTAACTTCTCATTTATATTATGGATTGCCAGCTCACACTGATGGTGACACATCCCCATGCTGTCAGCACTGTTATAGTATTATATGAGCAGACGCTGATTTTGAAATGCTTTGTGTGATTGACGTGTTCTGTTGATTGTCTTGTTCTGTAAGGACCCGCTCACATGCTCTGTTGTTCAGCTGCGTTATCAAACTCTTAAACTGTACCACCATTAATAGATGTGATGACACCCCAGACATAACACACGATATTCAACACCATCCAAGGGCAACATCTACCATCCTACTGAGAGTCTTCAGCACTATTGTTATGTAGATACCTCGAGGAGCTCAACTGGGAGAAGTGGCCTGTCTGACCCGAGTTCAGATGCTGAATGGTTACTGACTTTCTGTGCTGGTCAGCATTTGTTCATAACATATGCCATGTTTGAACATAAGGCATCAATGAACAAATGTAACGTCATCTCATCCGACCTGAGGCTTTATGGAGGGAACCATCAGGTAAAGTGAAGAGCTGAAATGTCAACTGATCACCACTGGGTGGTAAGCTACCTCAGACTAACTGGGCAGCTGCTGGACAGACCAAACTGGTAGTGATGGCCTGCTGGAAATGACCAGCAGATGGCTCTGTTCAGGATGGGTTAAACTGTCACCACTGGGTGTCTGAATGGAGTCTGAATGAAAACTGTTTAAGATCACAGCTGCAGGGGATGTGGCCAAATGTCTGTTGGTGCCTGTCAAGGTGGACATCAGGGGTAAGGGAAGCTGTCAAGGTGAAATTAGAGGCCTTCCATACAATGTTACCTGGAAGACCTCAGTGTCTCTGGAGTTGACAAAGCAGGATCAGCAAGTGACAAAGACTTCTCAGTGTCTAGGCTGTAGGAGTGGAGGAGATGTCCTAATTACTGAGTGACCGCACACCTCAGCTTCCCTGGGACACACAAGTCAGAGTACTGACATGATAACTCCATCCAGAAACTGAAATTCAGATTCAGGAGGAGTGGCATGGATTTTATCCTGGCCCATAACGCTGGACTAAATATTTGTTCTTGCACAGTTATTTGACTGTGCTAATGGCCGTGTAGTGATGGTCAGAATATTACTAACTCTAATTGGCTATTTGATTTGCTGCTGAGATTTTGGGGGATCCTGAATGAAATGTGCAAGACTGAAATCAGTCAGGCTGGGGATTTGTACATCTAATCACATCACAGGTGCATAAAAATATAGAAAATATATAAAGTCATATGACAGCCTGAACTTCTTTGTGATCAGCCTGTAAAGACGCACAAATGTGAGTTACAAACACAAGGGGGTGCAACTTCACACACTGGACTATCTTATTGATATGTCAATGTCCCCCAGTGATGTCACCTTCCCAGAATTCCTCTCTGTAACTCTGGCTGTCTAATGTGATGTGTGAGTTCACCTGTTTATCACTAACTCCATTGACCATTTGGGTTGATGTCCGCTGTAGACCTGTGTGATACGTCTCATTTTTGTGTTCTTTCAGACAGAAGTCGGTCTGTTCAGTTAGTTTGACTGTAATGATGGACACCTGCTGAGCCCCATCTGTCACCTGTGGTCACTTCTTGTGTCTCACTCCTTACTGTCCACATTGTCTTCATCCCTAATTCTGTCACCTTCTCCTCTGTCAATGTCTGGCTGGTTACTTCTATTACTGTTGTCCATTTTTTCTCCTGTTCCGCTGTCTGTCCACCGCTCAGTCCTCCTTCTTGGCTGTCTGTCCTGTCATCTTCTTTCATGTGTCCATGTTCTTCTCATTTCTCTTCTATTTCTGTCATTTCTCTTCATCTTTGGTCTTCTGCCTTGCTTGTTCCTGTCTGTCACTTGTATGGTGGTCTTTGTCCATGGAAGGCACTGTTCCAATGTCCATGCTGGGGTTTTCAAAGACTTTACTGAAATTATTGGTGGGAGACTTCTAAAGGTTGCGGCAGACACAGAGGAGAAGAAGTGGGAGTTTGTGAACATTTATACCTCACTACAGGCAGGAAGAAACTCCTTTGTTTTCCATTTTAAATGATGTAAAAATAATGAGGGGCTGCTGTTTCTGTGGGCAACTTCAACTATTAAACAATGCGGGCTGAAGTCACATCAGGGGTCTGAAAAAGAGCTGGGGTCTATCGCTACACAGAATAACTTTACTGACATTTGGAAGGCTCTGCTTCCTGGTGACAGACAGTTCATGCAGGTGAAGGGCTCTGCAGGGTTGATCTCCATGGCCAGGACCACCAGGTTTTATGTTCAGACACAAAAATCTCATTGCTAATTTCTCTATCAATCCCACGGTCTTTTCTGACCACAGGATGATCTCTCTTCAAGTTTCCTTTCCTTCTCCACCTTCCGTTAGATCTTACTGGAAGTTTAACACTAGAATTACAAGAGCCTATGAAAAAACTCGTAGATCCTTCCTACCTTATATTGCTTCACACTTCTCCATCAGCGTCTTTTGTCCTGTAAATGTGTCAATAAGCAGCAAACAGCAAGCAGCTTGCTATCACATCCTGCACCGGCGCACAGTTTTCTCAGCTCAAATCTGTTTACCTGCGTTTCAGTAGCTTGGAGTTATATAGAGTGAGAAGTCAAGCAAAATGACACCTTTTATAAATTACTATATCGTTATTTGGAACACATGCATTTCATGTGTGTTCCGTGTCCACACCGATCTATATAAACACATCATTAAAACAGAAACGTTTTTCATGTTTTAGTAATACTTGACAAAATGTAGATATGAAGTGTATAATGTGTGAAGCCTGAAGTCCAAATATCAAAGAAACACTTTCACAAAAGGTACAAATATAACAGAACAAATGTGCTTTTATTCAAAAATATAACTGCAGAAAAAGAACCCGCGTTTACCTGCGACATTGACACGCAATTGGAATGAGGGATTCGGTGGCGCAATGGTGTCAGCTGCTGACTTGTAATCAAAGCTTCGTGGGTTTGATCCCAGGCGAGTCTGTTTTGAGGACTGAGCTGCTCGTATTCTTACTATTTTAGAATAAAAACATACATTTCATTCCAGTCTGTCACAGCCGGTGTAATTTATGATACTTGTAAAGGTTAGCGTTGTTTTTTTCTATTCTGTTATTCTCTCAGCCGCTTTCACGTTCCCAACTCCCCGCGCCCCCCCACACATTTGACACTGCTGTTTTCACATAGACGCGCTATAACAGAGGTACACTCAATTCATGCCGACGATTCTACATCGGATCAAGAATGCACTTTTGCCATCGCTGCACTTTGTATATGTACATGGGAAGCTCTGCACTCGTGACTTTACGCTGTAGATCTGGCTCTTACATACAAAGGACGTCAGATCTACAGCGTAAAGTCACAAGTGAACTGCAGAACTTCCTCTGTTTGATCGTCAAAGGCATGCTCACAAATTACACGTGTAATGTCATGAAAAATACCTGCTGACACTTTAGTACGCGAGCAATGGTACGAGAATGCAGTTAGACTTTTTTTGGGCACATACACCACGCTAGTGTTTAGATCTGGAAGGTGTAGCATTGGCGAAATAAATAACATGCGAGCTATAGCATGTCTTTATGTGATTCACATAAATAACATTTGAGCTATAGCGCGTATAGCACTGCTGTGAAAACAGCAGTGTCAGATGGGGAGGGGGGTAGGATGGAATCGTGAACGCGACAGAGAATGAAACTGAATAAAAAAAAAAAAACAAAACAAAGCTAACCTTTACAAGTATCACACATTTACACCGGCTGTTACAGACTGACTGAGCGCATTTGTTCTGTTATATTTGTACCTTTTGTGAAAGTGTTTCTTTGATATTTGGACTGCAGGCTTCACACATTATACACTTCATGTCTACATTTTGTCAATTATTACTAAAACATGAAAAACGTTTCTGTTTTAACGATGTGTTTAGATAGATTGTTGTAGACATGGAACACACATGAAATGCATGTGTTCCAAATAATGATATAGTATTTATAAAAGGTGTCATTTTGCTTGACTTCTCACTCTATACAACTCCAAGCAACTGACACGCAGGTAAACAGACTTGAGCTGAGAAAACTGTGCGGCGGTGGGGGATGTGATAGTAGGCTGCTTGCTGCTTATCAACACATTTACAGGACAAAAGACGCTGACAGAGAGGTGAGAAGCGATTTAAGGTGTTATGAGTTTTTTCGTAGGCTCTGGTAATTCTAGTGTTAATTTGAGTCTGCTGCAAGGCTCTCAGCTTATCTAATGCTTTGACTACTTCTGGGAGTGATGCAGACAAACAAAACAGAAGTTTTGTTTACTCCATCAATGGTGGGACATTTCTAAAATTGAAATAATAATCCTTTGCCAACAATAAATTGAACAAACCACAGAAGGGATGAGCACAGCAGCCATGGACGAGTTGGAAAGAGACCTTCATGAGCTCCACTCAGCACTGAGCACAGACTTCTGAGACACAGACGGCATTCTTGAAGATCTCTAATGGCCCTGACTGACAGGTGAGTCCATGGGCACTCATTCATTCTCAGACACAGACACTCTCACAAATGATTTTGTTTTGGACTTTAAAGGAAAACCTGTTTAAGTAAAGTAAATGACTGGTAAAGGGAAGGAACTTGAGGAGCCCGAGGCCATTTGGACTTTGGCTTTACGATTCTACTGTTTTCTATTGAAGCCACTGAGGATTCTGCCTGCCTGAACTGACTGCTGCACTTAACCCTGATGGCTTACTGCTGAAGTTTTTTGGATATTTTGGACTCACCTTGGTGCCGATTCACTGGGTGTATTTCATGAAAGCCTATAAGTTAATGAACTCCCACACTCATGTTGCAGAGCAGTGGTCACTGTAATTCCTAAAAATTGAGACCTCACAGAAATTAAGAACTGGCGTCCAACCCAATCCAAGGCCTTGGCAATTCATTTCAAACACTTTATGTGGTTCTTTGTGAAACTGGCACAGACTTACTGTGTGCCTAGCCCCGCCATTTCTGATGTTTTTTCAGGTTGTGATGTGGTAAACGCTTCTAAAATATTTCGGTTCAAGACAAGGTTTACATTTGCTGAACCAGAAAGGGCCCTTTAACATGGTGGCCCTCAAGTGCCATTTAGGTGTGCTGAAGGCTTTTGGCTTGGGGCTTTTTTTCCCCAGCATGTCAGAATGTTTTTAGTGTTTTAAAAATGATTGGGACATTGACAGTGGCATTTGAGGTGACCTGTGGAATACGTCAAGGATGTTCTCTCTTTCTGAGACACTTGCTAGCCATTGAGTCTTATATCAACTGCAACTCAATCTTCAAGGTCTCACTATTACCCAGGGGTCTCATGTATAAAGCGTGTGTAAGCCATTTCATATGCAAAGGACAGGATTTATAAAAGCTGAACCTGGCGTGAAAATTTGTTTGAAGTTTCTGTCATTCATAAGTCTTACGCAGACTTTTTTGATGTTGCAAATGAGTGAACAGAGTATCTCATTTCTTTGTGCATTTTGATGAAAAGCTAATGTTCATCCATCTGTTGTCTAAATTGGCCGTTCTAAACATGTAACATAACAGGTATCATGTGAGTTCTGTGCGGTGGTATCTGTAATGTTGGCTCTAGTTCAGCACACAACTCCAAGAGGACGGCTCTGAGACGTCTAAATCTACTGATAAGTCAGTCGTGATCAGGGAAAAAAAGTCACAAATACCATTAATGATATTTAAATGACAAAATGCTTTGCTTTTAAGTTTGTCTACATATTTTAATTGTGACGAAATAAGAACCTTCCTGTTTAAAGAAGTTAGAAAATGTACACAACAATCAGTGCGACTTAGTTAACTGATGTCACAAGAATGAGTCAGAGACATCATAAAGGTTTGGGGCAGCCACCCGTATATTATGCTCAGCTGCTAAATTGCTTTTTTTTGTACACGATGTGTATAGTTCAGAGTCCAGAACCGAACTGCCTATACTGAGGCAAGATGGCCGTTTTAAAGGCCTGGAAAGGAAATGACATCATCGTTGCAAGAACTGGGAGTGGCGTCCTCATGCCCGGAAGTGATGTCATCCTTGGGGCTGGCAAGAGGCGGGAATTCCCGGGAAAGGTCTGCAAGGGACTGAGAGAAATAGTCAGTACACTCTGCCGCCCCCTGGCCTGGCGTAGAATTACTAGTGTTTAGGCCCTTCAGCTGTTTCCCATGCGCAAGTGTGTGACAAGGACCCCCCCCCCCTTAGCCCAGACCCACTGGGTCAGGCAGACCTGTCCGAGAGGTCGTGGACTCGAGAGAGAGCATCCGCATTGGCATGGAGAGAACCCTTCCGGTGAACAAGCGAGAACTTATATGGTTGGAGGTCAAGAAACCATCTAGTGACCCGCGGATTTGTCTCCTTGTGAAGGGCCATCCACTGGAGGGGTGCATGGTCTGTCACCAGAGTAAATTCACAGCCCAAGAGGTAGTAGCTCAACTGTGTAATCGCCCATTTTATCGCAAGAGCTTCCCGTTCCACTGCCGCATACCTGGTCTGCCGATCCAGCAGTTTCCGGCTCAGGTACATGACACCATTGACACTTTGGCTTAGCATGGCCCCCAGGCCTGTGTCCGAAGCGTCCGTCTGGAGTATGAAAGGAAGTGCAAAGTTGGGTGCTTTCAATATGGGTGCTGATGTAAGGGCCTGTTTTAGGTCACAAAATGCAGCGGCATTCTTGTCAGTCCATACACGTGGTTTGGAGCCCTCTTCTTTGTTAGGTCTGTCAAGGGTGCTGCTCTCTCGGAGAACCGGGGTACAAACCGGCGGTAGTACCCAGCTAACCCGAGAAAAGCCTGCACTTGTCACTTGGTATTCGGATGGGGCCAGTTTAATATGGCATTAACTTTGGAGCACTGTGGCTTCACGGCACCACAACCCACCAGGTAGCCCAAATACTTAGCTTCTTTTAATCCAAAGAAACACTTCTTTGGGTTAATTCAAAGCCCGGCTTCACCCAGTGTCCGCAATACCGTTTCCACCTGCCGCACGTGATCCTTCCATGTGCTGGAAAAGATGACAAAGTCATCCAAATAAGCAGCACTAAACACGTTATGAGGCCGGAGCACTCTGTCCACCAGACGCTGAAAAGTTGCCGGAGCCCCATGTAACCCGAATGGGAGGACCCTGTACTGCCAGTGCCCACTAGGGGCGCTAAAAGCGGTCTTAGCCTTCGTGGAGTCCATTAAAGGAACCTGCCAGTACCCCTTTGTCATGACAAGTGTGGTCAAAAACTTCGCTTGTCCAAGCCTCTCGAGGAGGTCGTCCACGCGAGGCATGGGATAGGCGTCAAACTGGGAAACTTGATTCAGTCGACGGAAGTCGTTGCAAAACCTCCAACTCCCGTCAGGCTTACTGACCAAGACAATTGGACTGGACCTGGGACTATAACTTTCCTCAATCACACCTAGCTCCAGCATGCGCTTGATCTCAAGCTCCACTTCTGCCTTCTTTGCTTCGGGAAGATGATATGGGCATTCTCGTACGACAACTTCGGGTTCTGTCACTATGTCGTGCGCAATCAGAGAGATCACTCACTACCTCCGGAACGGACATGATCGCTGTCTCGAGTTCCCGTCTCTGTTTAGCACTCAAGTCGGGACCGAAGTTAAGGCTGTCATTCTGAGCAAAGAAAGAGCAGGGCTGAACAGAGGAGGGATCGGGATCCCTCTCCTTCCACGGCTTCAGCAAGTTGACATGATATACTTGCTCGCTCGGCCGACGATTGGGTTGTTTCACCAAATAATCGACGAGCCCTTTCCTCTCCTTAACTTCATATTGGCCTTGCCAATGGGCAAGCAACTTAGAATGCGAGGTAGGGACCAACACCATGACCCAATCCCCCAGTTGGAACTTCCGGAGAGCCGTGCCACGATCATAATAGTGGACCTGTGCTGCTTGCACCTCTTCCATGTGACTTTTTAAAATAGGTCGGATTTTTCTGACTCGATCGCGTAACTGCGCGATATACTCTAATATATTGACAGAGGGAAGAGCCTCTCCTTCCCATCCTTCTTTTAAAACATCTAATAATCCTCGGGGTTGTCATCCATACAACAGTTCAAAAGGAGAGAACCCCGTAGAGGCTTGAGGGACTTCCCGATAAGCAAAGAGCACTAGGGGGAGGAGCAGGGAGGAGTTCCTCCCGTCCCTGCTGACCACCTTGTGCAGCATTTGCTTGAGAGTCTTATTGAACCTCTCAACAAGACCATCGGTTTGAGGATGATACACTGCGGCCCTTAAGTGCTTTATTTTGAGTAACTTGGCCGTTTCCTTGAACATCGCCGAGGTAAAGGGTGTCCCTTGATCCGTAAGGACTTCTTTAGGGACCCCGACACATGCAAATACACCCACTAGTTCCCGTGCGATAGCTTTAGTAGTGGCAGAGCGCAACGGAACTGCCTCTGGATATTGGGTAGCATAATCTACAAGGACTAATATATATTTATGTTCTCGGGCTGAGGGCTCCAGAGGTCCTACTATGTCGACCCCAATACGCTCAAAGGGAACATCAATCAGGGGGAGGGGAACGAGAGGAGCACGGTCCCTCCTAGGAATTTGTCGTAATTGACATTCTGGACAAGAGATGCAAAAACAGCGAACCTCCTCATTTATCTCCGGCCAATAAAATCTGAGCTTAATCCGCTCTAGAGTCTTTTCGGTGCCTAAATGGCCTCCCAGGACGTGGGCGTGCGCCAACTCGCAAACCTGCCGCCGGTAGGTTCGTGGGATTAGCAGCAACTTCCGCACCCCGCCCTCATGATCAGCTACTCGATATAACAGATCGTTGTCTAGTACAAAGTGGGGGCCGCGAGGCATGGGCTGATGTGTGCGTTGGCCATTGACAAGCACGACTGCATTTTTAGCAAACTTCAGGGAGTCGTCGCTCCATTGTTCTCTCCTGAAAAACGCCGGTGTTTTTTTGAATTGAAATAGTATTTCGGAGAGAGGGTCTGGACTGACCTCAAGGGGCAGGGAGTCTTCCCGACTCGTCGAGGCCTGGGTTGATGACGTGTTTATGTGCGACGGTCCAGGAGCCTCCCCGTCCTCCTCGGAGTCTTCCGTATCTCTCTCCTCCGGCAGGTTACACGGCGTGGAAACAGCCTGAGTTGGGTTTGTCCCTTCTATGACTAGGCCTACAAGGTTACGGGGAGTAGTTATCAGTACACCGCATTTACTGTCAGACCAGTCCCGCCCTAGGATCACCGGAGAAGGTGGGTGGGGGTGGACCGCCACGGACAACTTTTTCACTAACCCCTCATAGCTTATGACACACAAGATGGTTTTATATAAACGTGTTTTGCCGTGTATACACCGGATACTGGTCTTTTTTCTCGTCCACTGTCGCGGTAGTACGTAACGGCAATCAACAATAGAGATGTTGCTGCCGGAGTCTAGAAGAGCTGTAACTCTAAATCCATTGATTATTACCACTCCTGTATGACCAGTAGCCAGGGGGTTCGTAAGTGCACATAACCGTCCTCCCTCCTTCCACCTGCATCCCTCCGTGCTCCCGCGTGAGCGGCCCACCCCGCGCCCCAGGGACATCGGGACAGGCTTCGGTTTATATGGAAGGGACTTATACAGTGGGACATAATCCCTACGGAGTCCACTAGAGGACTGTTCTGCTCTCAGATCTTACATGAGCTATTAGCTCGTCCATGGAATGAAAGTCTCCCCAAACCAGCTGGGCAAAATTATTGGGAAGACCTTTCAGAAAAATAAAGCAGGCCACCTGCTACACAATTTGCCTAGTGTTTAATTCAAAAGGCTTCAGCCATTGAGCCACTAGCTCCCAGAGAGCATAAGCATGCTCCCAGGTTGATCTCTCCGGATCATATTCCCAAGCTTGTAGGTGTTTTACCTGCTGGTCTGGGGATAGCCCATATGTCTCTAGGACCTTGGTCCCAACGGGCGGCTCAGTCCTCTCCTCTGAGAGAACATAGTAAGCCCTTTTCATTTTCACCCCAGGAACCAGCCCACATCGGTGGGTCTCCTCCACATTCTCCCTGTGTAGAGCTTGTTGTCCCTTGGTGGGAGCGAAGCCTGCACCGTGCCACTCCGGAATGCTGAGCACGCCACCCACCCGGAAACACGGCACCGGTACTCTCCTACCTGAGTATATCCAAGAATCCTTCCTGGTTTCTTGTGGGAAAGTCGAATCCTGCTGACTATGCCACTGTCACAAGAATGAGTCAGAGACATCATAAAGAGTTGGGGCAGCCACCCGTATATTATGCTCAGCTGCTAAATTGCTTTTTTTTGTACACGATGTGTATAGTTCAGAGTCCAGAACAGAACTGCCTGTACTGAGGTAAGATGGCAGTTTTAAAGGCCTGGAAAGGAAATGACGTCATCGTTGCAGGAACTGGGAGTGGCGTCCTCGTGCCCGGAAGTGACGTCATCCTTGGGGCCGGCAAGAGGTGGGGTTTCCCGGGAAAGGTCTGCAAGGGACTGAGAGAGATAGTCAGTACACTCCACCGCCCCCTGGCCTGGTGTAGAATTACTAGTGTTTAGGCCCTTCAGCTGTTTCCCATGAACACCTGTGTGACACTGATTAGAAAGTTGGAGCATTTTCTGTTATTTATTTGCTTCATTAAGAGACAAATATCACTTCATTTACAATATTCTGTCACCGTGGTAAATGTGACATGTGATGAAGATTCATGCAGACCACCAGGCTGATGTTTGTACTGGCAGCCATAAGCCACAGCCACACAGTCTACTGTTACAATCACTCATGCTAACTACTGATGATCTTTACTATCGACAGGAGTGTCTTTCAGGGGTGTAAAAGAGGAAATTCTGTAGACAACGTATTCAAGTTGACGTCATCAGTAAACTAACCTGTCATTGAAACTGCACACAACATCTCTCCATCTGTTTAAAAGATTGGCACCTGAGAGTTGCTTTAGGCAGGACAGATTATAATATTCAGGGCAGGGGACAGCTGCAGCAAGCAGTGGGCACAAGCAGGAACAATCCCTGGAGAGTGTGCCAGTCCAACAGAGAGTGAAAACACATACACTCACACACACACGCACACACACACACACACATACAAACACACACATCTGTGAATGATTTAGCATCACCAGTTCACCTAACCTGAATGTGTCTGAACTGTCGGAGCAAACCCAGACAGGGAGCACCAGGACGTAACCCCTAAACCCCTTACTCTAAGGGAGCAGCGTTAACACTGCGTCACCGTGTGCCTTTCTTTGTATAAGATATTTATATTAACTGTAGAATTAAAAAATAAAGGAAAAATTATCATTTATTTGAAACTTGGACACTTAGATGGGGCAGACGACCTGACTGCTCCTTAAACTCTGCCACATGTCAGTAACACCTCAAATTCACACTCATTGAAGTTTTGTTTTTAATGCTCTGCCCATAGTTTGAAAGTAAAGACGTCACTCGGGAAGAGGGCCTGATTTATATGGTGATTAGGTCATGAATATTCAAATGAGGCCTTGTTTTAAGTGACTGGTGGGAGGTGACAGGGGTGGGAGGTGACAGGGAGCTGCTGAAAGTGCGGAAAGTGTGGAGTTTTATGTTCATTTGAGATTTACAGAGGAACTTTATGTGCCATGTGGTTTAAATAGAGTTTGACAAATCAGATTTTTTATGTTGCTCTATGGTGGGCTGGCGCCCTGCCCAGGGCTTGTTTCCTGCCTTGCGCCCTTTGTTTCCTGGGATTGGCTCCAGCAGGCCCCCGTGACCCTATAATTGGGATATAGCGGGTTGGATAATGGATGGATGGATGGATTTTTTATGCAAATTCCATTTTTCTGTTTTGAACATTAGAAAAGTCTTTGTTTAGAAACTAAGGAAAGTTTTACACAGGAGGCCCCCAGTTCATAATCTGTGCCTTAAGGTGGTCGCCTATGCGGATGAGCTGACTGTTTTAACGATGTTCAGGAAAAGGTTTGAGAAGTTCCTCCACAAAAGTAAACTGAAATAAAGCAGAGCTCTTCTGACCAGTGAATGGGGGTCTACTGACTTGGACATGTTTAGTGAAATGTGGGGAGTTGGACAAATGCTGTGATCTGTTCAGGGGGATGCACTGACTGCTATTACAAAATCTGGTGTGGGAGGGTAAAGAACAGAGTAGGGGGTCATTTGGTCTTTATATATGAAAATTACTGAGGCTTCTGACTCATGAAATTGCTTTATTTCTGAATTTTTCCAGCAAATGTTTGCATTTATGTGCAGAGTAGGAGGTGTATACTGGGATAGATTGTAGAGACAGGAACTTTATTCAAACACTGCAAACGAACCTTTCTCTCTTTCAAAACGGGTGCATGTCAGGAGCAGAAGATGTCTGGAGGAGGAGAGAGAGACAAGCAATCAGCCAAAAAGGACACATGCTTTTCATGCTTTAAAGTATGCCAAGTACCATGTGAGAAGCATATCACATGACAGAGCAGCCAAAAGTAAGCCCAGCAAGTAAGGGAGCAATGTGAAGATAGTCAATCAGCGTTTTTTAAGATGGCTTTTTTAGGAGTGTCTGTGTCTTCTAGGGGTGCGATCAGCCCCCCTGCTCACACCCCCTCCGTCAGCTTTATTCACATTTTCGTGAATTAAGTGACACTCCAAACCAGGTTCAAACAGGTGTGACAGGACATCAGCATTAACGTGTTCAGAGCCAGGTTGATGTCTGACAGTAAAACTATAAGGTTGTAAGCCCAAAAACCATCTCATGAGATGAGAGTTTGCATCTTTCTGGCAGTATAACCATTGAAGTGGAGCGTGATCAGTCACTAATGTGAAATATTGACCCCATAAGTAATAACGAAGCACTTCCACATCCCATTTAATTGCCCAACATTCTTTCTCAATAGTCGAATAATTGTGTTTCCTAGGAAACAATTTTCTACTCAAAAATGTGATAGGGTGCTCTTCCCTATCAAAAACCTGAGACAGGACGGCGCCTACATCAAATACACTTAGAGAAATCGGGATTCCGCAAAACCGGATAAGAAGACAAAGCAGTATTCAAACCACAAAAGGAACATTCACAAACATCTGTCCATAAAACAGGCCGGTTCTTTCTGCCTCTTGTAAGATCTGAAGGAGGAGCAGCCCTATTTGCAAAGTCAGGGATGAATCTTCTATAATAACCAGCAAGCCCCAGAAAAGCACAAAATTGTTTCTGCATTTGTGGATGTGGGTAAGCAAGCATCTCTTCCACTTTTCTGAATTGAGGTCGGATTAAACCCCTACCCATTGAATAACCCAGGTAATGAGTCTCAGACATACCCAACTTACACTTCTTAGGGTTAGCTGTCAAGCCAGCCTGTCTCAAGCTTTCAAGGACAGCCTGAAGACGTTCTAAATGCGTTTGCCAATCATTACAGAAAATCACATCATCGAGGTATGTCCTGGAATATTTGGATGAAGACACAAGATCTGATCCATCATATGCTGGAAAGTTAGAGGCGTGCCATGAAGACCAAACAGAAGTCTAGTAAATTCATAAAGTCCGTCAGGAGTTGCAAGTGCTGTTTTCTTACAACTGCCAGCCTCAAGAGGCACCAACCAATAACCTTTAGTGAGATCCGGCATGGAGATATAGGTCGCCTGACCCAGTTTTTCCAACAGCTCGTCAACACAAGGCATTGGATAAGCATTAAATATAGAGACCTTATTCAAGCGCCTGAAATCAATACAGAAGTGTACCGAACTGTCTTGTTTTGGGACTAATACGAACAGACTGTACTAGTCACTTTTACTTTCACGAATTACACCTAATGCCAGCATCTGTTTGATTTCCTCACATACAACATTCCGTTGCGCATCCGGGATCCAAAAAGGGTGCATCTACACCCTAACACAGGGTTCAGTAGTGATTTTATGTTCTACAAGGTTAGTCACGCCCGGTAGGGCAGAAAACACATCAGTGTTCTGATCAATCAAAGATTAGAACTCTTTCTTTTGCGAGTCAGTCAAATCATCTTCAATGGCAACATCGGTCTGAGAGACAGCAGCCAAGGAAGTGTAAGCCCTCTGTGGGTCATGCCACTCCTTCAAGAGATTAACATGTAAAATCTGGAATGGTTTGTGCTGGCCCGGTATTCTAACCTTGTAGTTCACCGGCCCCATACGCTCCTTGATAATGGCAGGGCTCTGCCATTTCGCTAGGAATTTTTGCGGGTCAGATGGAATCAGAACTAAAACATGATCACTGGGTTTGAATTCACGGATCTTACAGCACCTATCATATAGACGTTTCTGGGTTTCTTGTTTACATCGCTGATGCTCCACAGTGATAAAAGAAAGTTTAGAAATCCTATCTTGCAACGAAATTACTTGATCCACAAAGCTCAGCCCGTGAGCTTTTGTCTTAATTCCTGTCAATTCCTCACATACAACATCTAAGATGCCTCTCGGGCGCCTACCAAACAAAAACTCAAAAGGACTCAAGCCAGTGGATGCCCATTCCCGCACCACAAACATAATAAAAGGCAGGACAGAGTCCCAAGACGTCAGATTATCATGAGCAACTCACCTGATCATCTGTTTTAAAGTCTTATTAAATCATTCAGTCAAACCATTCATCTGTGGATGGTAAACAGTCGTACTTAACTTCTTAATAGCAAGGCTGTCACACAATTATTTCATCACGCAAGAAGTAAAAGGCGTGCCATGATCAGTTAGAATTTCTCTAGGGATGCCAATACAAGTAAAAATCTCGCACAGATCTTTGGCTACAGTGGAGGAATTGGCTTTTTTCAAAGCAGCAACTTCCGGATATCGCGTTGCATAGTCAACCAACACCAGCATATATTGATACCCATTTTTACTCTTAGGAAGAGGGCCTACAATATTTAATCCGACCTGTTGAAAGGGGACTTCCAAAATAGGCATAGGAATAAAGGGGAGCCCAAGGATGTTTATAAGCAGAGACGATCTGGCAATCAGGACAAGAAGTACAGAATCGTTCAACATCTTTTCCCATATTCAGCCAATAAATTTGTTTTGATAAACGATCTCTAGTCTTATCAGCCCCCAGATGCCCACCCAAGATGTGAGAGTGGGCTAACTGCAAATGAATGTCCCTATGTACTTCAAGTACAACTAACTGTTCAATAAATTCCCCCACTAAATGATCTGATATCACTCTAAAAAGGCAGTCATCTTTCTCAAGAAAGTGCAGGGTTTTCAAGCCCTTGGATGCACACTCTTGGTAATAAGAGTCACCAGTGGAGCGAGCCTGTTTAAATGCATAATCTAATGAGCTATCAGCATGCTGCAAGCGCACAAAATCCGTCTGCTTGCTAGTGCTCAGTTTGTGTTCAGAGGCATTTGCAAAATGAGAAGTTGTAGATGGGCCAGCCGGCCGCTCTGGAAAATTGGGGTGTCTCCCCCAGTCTCACTGGAGAGATCGGGTTCAATGTCTAATCAGGGCTCGAGATCTTCCCTGACATCCACCAGCTCTTCTTCATCCCCCTAGTTTAGCTTGACTGGCGCCCGACATTCAGTCATGAGTCTAGGAAAAAGGGCATTCCTCCTGCCGATCAGCAAGGGCCAGGGGCAGGAATCCGAAACAGCAGTCCAAACTTTAAAGTGCCAACCCATATATGTTAAAGGAAGGAGCAATGTCTGATAGTCCTTATCATCTCCATGTACACAACGTATGTTTATAGTTTCAGTGTTACAAAGGTACTTGATGTTAAGACAGTCCCATCTGACAACACAAAGGCCACTTCCTAAGTCCAATAATGCCAAGATCTCGCGGCCTCCAAACTTCACAGAGATCATTAAGCCGTCCCTTTTTTCTGAAGAATAAGGAACACGGGAGCAACAAACCTCGGCCAACCCAATTTCCATCGATTGAGTAGGGGATAGGCGACATTCTCTCACCAAGTGGGTGGGCTGATCACACCAGAAACATCTTCGTTCAGTTCCAATGCCAAAATATCCACAGTGATGACTACGACCATCTGCCTCTCCAGATGTTGGCACTACATCAACAACTGGATCCCCCGGAGGCCTTCCTGAGGAAACTCGATTTTCAGGTCTTAAAGCCTGTTGATGCTCTAACCATCGTTCAGGGTGACGAACATTCCCTGGGCAATCTCTCGGAGGCTGAAAATTAGCATAAGGAGCAGCAAATCTGCTACCTTTTCTCCAAGCAGACTGAGAACCAAGGTTATTATAGTTAACGAAAACTAAAATCAAAACTGAAACTATTATTAAATAAACATTTTCATAAACTGAAATAAAATAATTAACAAAACCAAAATGAAAAACCAAAACTAAATGAAACTATTAAAGTAGCTGGAAAGACTAACTGAAATAAAGTAATAATTTACTAAAATATTTTTAGTTTTTGTTTTTGAATGAATATTCTTGTCATTAGTCTTTAACCCTTGTAAGTTTTCTCTAAAACAGAAAGTCATCCAGTGAACAGCGGCTGGTGATGGAGGGCAGCAGTTCACACAGCATTTGCGGTGACAGAGCAAGCTGAGTGCGGGTGCGTAAAGCGTTAGAAATAGAAAGCGATTTGCGTGCCGCCTTTCTTTGTGCTTGTTGTCTATCAAGATGTAATTCAAACGGCTGAAATCAGAATGTGCCGGTCAACAAAACGTTTACCATATGGATAGAAAAAACACGAGTAAGTAACGTTTCAGTTTATTTCTCAGGTGTCTGCTTTTTGTTGACAGCAATTCACCTGCCACTTTGCACAGAAGAAATCGTTTTTACTTTCTCATATACGAAGTATAGAGAAAGTATAGTAATCATGAAAAAATTCTACCTCGATATTTTGATGAATCTTGACGTTATAGACTAAACAGTGTCCAACAATACTGTTTTTTGGAATTGTGTGTGTACGCGTGCGTGTGCGTGTGTGTGCGTGTGTGTGTGTGTAAACATGATAACTCAAAAACATGACTAGATAGATGGATGAAATTCGGCATGTGGTTGTTACACAACAATTATGGATCTGTATTAACTTTTGGGCCAAATCCATCACCCGGAAGTGGTACTTTACCTGAACACATACTCCATTTTTTTTTTATTTATACAGCTGCAGAGTCCGATTTATTCAACTTTACTTTTATAATAAATTGTTCAATATATTATTAATTTGATTTGTTGGTGATGGTTCCTTAATGTACATAATATAAAAATATAATCACTGTCTTGCGGTTTACTCCTCAAATATCCATCCCCATATCTGAGTATACAAGAAAGTCGAGGGGAGACCGCTCCCGGTTTTTGAAAATAAAACGGCACTGATCGAGAGACTGACTAGGTCATCATACAAGATCAGCATATTGTTGCTGACCAATCACTTTTGCTTTAAAAACATTGTTTAACAACGAAGCGATACAAACAAAGGTAGAGAGTCTGACAAGTGATGATAAACTAAACATACTGATGGGTTTTTGTATTTATTCCATATTTATTAATTTATCTTATTCACAACTCAAAATACCTGATATTGTGAAAGTAATCCATTAGCAGAATTATATTTTAAAAGATTTGTCTCCCTTTTTTCAATGTTTTTCTCTCTCTCTCTCAAAATAGATAGTTGAAATCATCATATTCTTTTTGTTCTTAACATCAGCCTTATCATACAAATTGCATACCAGGGATTTTTCCTGCCTTGCATCCAAATCTGCTGTGGTAGGCTCCAGGTTTTCTGTGATCCTGCTCTGGATAAACAGGTTTAGATAATGTATATATTGTTCTTAATCACAGATGCTGTCTCTGTTGTTTTATGCCTGTCTGTACTCCTATTACCTGCTCTTGCTCTGCTCATTATGAGTTTACTATCCTTATGGTGGGCTATTCAAGTCTCACTGCCACTAACCTTGACACTACATGCTTGTTTTTCTTTGTTTCCCTCAATACAGCTAGGTGGGGTCTGCACACTGAGTCAAGTCTAAGAGCCCTGTTCTTCCTAAGCCCCTGTGATTTTCATGAGAAAATATTTTAAAAATTATAAAATTGTGTAAAATTGTTCATATTCAGTGTCTAGTTTTGATTGTGCTTGTTGTTATCAGACAAAAACAAAAACCAGATAGTAAACCAGACAGTTTAGTAAGCTTCCACTAACATTAAACTCATATCCAAATCTGTTAAGTGTACAGTTCTGTCTGATTGTGACAAAACTAACTCCGTAGGCACTCCATGCCATAATTACTAAAACTAAAACTGAAACTAATAGATATAAAAATAAAATAGAAATGTCTTTGTGAAATAAAAACTAAACTAAAACTAAAAATACACGACGAAGGAAAACTAAAACTAAACTCAATTTCCAAGTAAGGTCAGAAAAAATATAGAAATAAAAACTAATATAAAAAGGCAAAACTATAATAACCTTGCTGAGAACCTTCCAAATGTTTGGCCAAGACTGTCAATGACTCAACATCATGACGAAGAAATTCATTTCGTAGAACCGCGGGAATCCCTGCCAGCACTATATTCATGGCAACCTTTTCCACAACATGTTCAATCTGGTCTCCTTCAAACCAGCAGTGAACTTTATGAATCAAATCTTGTATCTGTGCACAAATGGGACTGTCCATGTCCAGTCTGCCATCATGAAGTGCAAAACCTTTAGCCAAAAAGCTCGTAGTTTTACGCAAAACAACTTGCTGCTTCAAGAAATCATAATCGGTGAGTTTATTGCTAAGCACATTCTGTAGTGCAAGCAATAAAGGGGGTGACGATAACAGCCCAGTTTCATTTATCCCAGCGCATCAAAGTCGCCACATGCTCAAAAGCTAAAAGGAACATCTCTGGGTCATCTGAAGGACCCATCTTCATCAGCAGATCCTTAGGATTAGCAGGAGGAGCAGGAAGCTAATCATCCTTCGGGTTGGGAGGAAGTGGAATATTTTGAGCGAATTGAAACATCTGTTCATCTGTGCAACCAATTCTGGTACCACTTGTCACGCTTGGGTCACAGAGTTACACAGAAACACAGGAGACAGTAGAGACAGGAACTTTATTTAAACACTGCAAACGAATATTTGTGTCTTTTAAAAGGGGTGTGCATCAGGAGCGGGACACCCAGCAAGAGCAGAGGATGTCTGGAGGAGGAGAGAGAGACAAGCAATCAGCCAAAAAGGACAGTGGCTGTTCAGGCTTTTAAGTATGCAAAGCGCCGCGCATGAAGCATATCACGCGACAGAGCAGACACACCAGTCCAGCAAGTAATGGAGCAATGTGAAGGTAGACTGTCAGTGTTTAAGAGGGGGGTTTTTGAGGAGCCGTGTCTTCTAGGGGTGTGATCAGCCCCCCTGCTCACACTATCTATCTATCTATCTATCTATCTATCTATCTATCTATCTATCTATCTATCTATCTATCTATCTATCTATCTATCTATCTATCTATCTATCTATCTATCTATCTATCTATCTATCTATCTATCTATCTATCTATCTATCTATCTATCTATCTATCTATCTATCTATCTATCTATCTATCTATCCTCTGTGTCTCCTGTTTCTCTGTCTGTCGATTGCTCTGGGCTGTCATGGTCATGTCTGGGATTGTCATTCGGTTTTATCCACAAAGGGTCCCTCTCATTTTTAATTTTTTTCTAATGTTTAGTGGTTTTATTAATGATTTGCTATCTTTTTGAAATAATATTTTTTCTTTTCTGGTCTTTATTGCACAAGTCAGGTGCAGCTGCCCACATCATAGCTGTGTCCTGAGAAATGCCTCCCAGGCTTCACCTGTGAAGGTCTGAATGTCTTTTGAGGAAAAACAGAATAAACGCGGTTGTGAACCCAATGGTCTCTATCAATGCCTGTGTAGTTGAGGTGGCAGAAAGAGTGGGCTGTAAGAATGTACAATCTGCCTCACAAATGAATAAAACAGTTGTGGTTCTCTTGAATGTTGAGGCTTTGGTTCTTGTCCTGGTACAGGATGGGCTGCTAATAAGCTGCTCGCTAGTCACAGTGGTATTTCAGTTGACTCCAGTTAAACAAGTCATTGTTTCTAATGTACTTCAATTTTTGAAAAACAAAGTATTATTAAATGAATTTCTCAGATATGGCAAAGTCATAACAGACATGATGATGATCCTGCTAAGGAGCAGACTTCCTAATTGGAATCATGTTGACTCATTCAGAAGACAGCGCTATTAGATAACATGCATGAAGAACTCAATGTAGCCCTGAAATTTAAAGTAGATGGGTGAGATTATGTTGTGTTTGTCTCCACGGAGTCAATGAAGTGCTTTAAAAGTAGTCAGACAGGGCATAAGGCAAACAAATGTAAGCACAGTGAGAGAAAAGATAACTGAGATACATCAGGAACATCCAGTGAGCACTGAGAGCTCTTTAAGGAGAACATCAGATAACAAAGTGAAAGGTTCATTGACTGTTGAATCAGACATGGAGGACAAACTGGTATTTAAATCTGAAGCAATGAATAGAGCTCAAGGTGAAGTGAAAACAGGAGAAGGTGTTTCAGTAACACCAGGATATGGAACAGGTGAACCAGTGATGGCCAACAGAGAGCAAGAGGAAGAAACGAGTCGAAGTGCTAATACAGAAGAGAGTGCACCGGCTGGAGCTGATAGTATGTCTGAGAACAGTGTTAGTAAAAATGTGGAGGAGGAGGTGTCAGACGTTAAAGTGGCACTGGAGGACAAAGTCCTAAAGATGTCACTGCTGTGCCGCCTCTCAAAACAAATGTAAAAGGTGAGGAGATCATTACTGGGCAGCCACTGACTGAGAGAACACCTGAAGGGACTGGTGGTCAACAAGTGATGCTTACTGAAGAACAATATAGTGAACAGGGCCGCAGGTTAAACAACAGAAAAGAAAAGATAAAAGTCAAAGCTACTAGTAGTGGACTAGCAAAAAAAAGTAACAAGGCAAAGAGTTTGGTTACCACCATCACTGGTCTGCAGAGGACAGACAGCAGCAAAAGTAAAAGTACCGTGAGAGAGGAAGAGGAGGATGAGGACAATGACTCTGATGAGTCTGTCTCATCAATAAGGACTGACTGGCCATCTCACATGTGCCTACATGGAGGGTACAGTACTGAGAGCATCATGCGGTTTTTGGAGTTTGTGGAAAGGAAGTGTGGGGTCAGCATTGTCAAACGCTTTCCTGACTTGACTTTATTCTCAATTGGCGATACAAGTGATACACTGGGCTGTTAAATTAGGAATAGCTAAAAAAGAGGCGCTACGTTTGAAGAACATCATCAGCAAAGTGAAGCACTCCTTCAAATCACAAACACAATGATTACAGACTGATTAGTACCACAGCATTAAAGTGGGCCGAGTGTCAGTGTGCTATGAGGGGCTGTAGTGCAATGGAAACAAACAAAGCAGTCTGGCCTTGACGCTCATAAAGTCTGAAGTAACACAAGAAGTGGGAGATCAAAGCCCATAAAAAGACAGGAGGGGTAGCGAAGAGGAGCGAAGTCCTCAGATGAAGCTCATGATTTACTGATGAGCCCACCATCTGATCCTCACCTGTAGTCATGAGCTCTGAGTAGTGAATGAATGAAGAAGATTAGGAGGACAAGGAGCTGAGACCAGGGTCCTGCACTGGACCACTAAACTCCATCTCATGAAGAAGGTGAGGACTTTAACAATACACAAGGAACGCTGAACAGAACCACCAAAGGAGGTAGATGAGGTGGTCTGGGCATGTGGTGAGTGTGGCAAGCACTAAAAAGAATTAAACTCAGTAATCAATGCATCATTGTGAAAAATCAAACCTCCAGCATCCTGGCCATCCATTTTTTTTCCCAGTCTGTCTGCTGGCAGTGCAAATGAACGGGAGATTCATTAATTTTCTGGGATTCTTCAAATTGTGAACAGTCCTACACACTCTTGTAATCACACTTTAGATTTAATTCTCAGCCACTATGGTCACATTCACACAATATAATGCTTCTGCCTCATTAATGTTTCAAATTGTTGTTTGATTACTAACTAATGCAGTTTGAAACTGAGACTTTTCATCCATCATTTTTAATCTGCTGAGGTATCAGCTCATTGTCTGCACGAGGGGGCTTTAATGACTCTAACAGAGTGAAACAGATGCAACAGCATAAGGTCTGGGTGGTTCAGACGTGTTTTAAAGGATCATCGAGAATGAGATGACCTAATTATCACATAAGTGGCTTACATCACTTCCTGTTGAGTGGGTGGGGCTTATTAGAAGGTCCTATGACAGTGGAGCTCAGTGCCCCCCAGTGACTCTCATTTACACAAAGTGCCTTCACAGATCAAACTGAACTCGTCAAACAAAGTCGCATCACTCACCAGACTTCATTGCAACATCTGAGCCCCGGCGCCAATCTCTTGATACACTGTGGGGTCAGAGGTGTGTATGACAGGTCAAGTACTTCAAGCTCTTTACAGCAACTGATGACAGCGGCCAGCACAGCACAGTCCACAGCAGATAAAGTTGTGTTTCTAAAGTCCATCTTTAAACTCTTCCCAATGGCGTCTCTAATTAACTCCTCATTCTTAGTTTCACAGAGCCAGTGACAAACTCGCAGAGCTTCACTTTTATCTCCACCTTGTAGCGTCCTTTTAGCTTTCTGCTTCACCCACTCTTGTATGCGCTTTACTGTGTTCCCCTCAAACTTCCCCAGGATTCTCTCTACTGTTTGAAGCACAGAACACCAAGCCAGCCCTGCCATGAAACGAATAACAATTTCAAATCGGCCATCTTTACATGAGTCCCACTTCTTCAGGATTTCTTCAATGTCCCCTGATGGCTCGAGGTAGAAGGAGCAGGCAGCCATGAACTCTTGCAGGTTGATCTGGTAGAACGTGTATGTTGCATGCTCCACAGTGCTTTGCCACTGCAGTAACCCAGAGAGGAATGGAGAGGACAAGAATGTCTGGAGACCAAAGGTGGACATCTCTTGCTTCTCATTAAACACATGAATCCTGTTTTCAAGCCCATAATAGGCCATTTTTCCCAGTTTGACCAGAATCATTCGCTGGTTTTTGACTTCTTGTCTGTGATTGGTCAGGATGTTGTGAAGGAACATCACAAAGATCTCCGTGACAGTTTTGGGGTCAGCTCCTCGCTCTTTTTCAGGTGTCATGAAGTGACTCCTCAGTGCAGAGCAGATCATCCAGCAGTACGAGGGGTTGAAGCACACAGAGTACAGGATGGTGTTCTCCTTGACATACTGAAAAACCTTGGTGCTCATATCAGCATCATCAAAGAACTTCTTACAGTACATCAGCCTTTGTTCAGGGAAGAACCCCAGGATCTCTACAAATCGACCAGTTTCCTTTATGTCCACAGCCTCCAAGGCTCTTGGTCTGCTTGTTATCAGGACTGAACAGCCCTTCAGTAATGTCTGACTGACCAGACTGGTGACCAGGATGTGGACAGGCACCTCAACGTCTGGGTCTGAGCAGAGCTGACTCGGTGTGAAGTCCAGTTTGTGTTTGTACTCATCCAGTCCATCGAATATAAACAGGAGAGTTTCAGGATTCTTCAGAACGTCTTTCAGTCGTTCATTACTGAGATATTTATAGTGCCTTTCAATCAGTTTGGTCAGTGACATTTGTGTCTCATTCTCATTGTCTAGGAGGTTAAGTTCTCTGAATTTAAACAGGAACACAAATGCAAACCTCAAGTACTGAGTGCCTCTGGCCCAGTCATACATGATCTTCTGAACCATGGTGGTCTTCCCAATTCTGACCATCCCACTGACCACTATGATGTTGACTGGATTTACACTCACAGGACTTTTCCTAAACAGCTGCTCAATCCAGATTCGCTCACATTTCTCTGCTGCTCCTTCCTCCATGACCTCTTCATGAATCCTCCCAGTTTTCATAAGTTCATGTTCAGTCTCCTTATGGCTTCTTGTGTCCTGTTTAATGACCACCAACTCTATGTATTGAGTCTCAAAGCTCACAGCTGTGGTGTGTGGATCTCCAGGAGAAGCCTGAGCCTCCAGAGTTCTTGTGGATTCAGACACAGCCTGTCTGTGAGTCTCATGGAGATCTGGAAGTCAAAATGAGAATAAATGAGGAGACCTGATGGCCAGAAGACTGGAGAAACTGCTGAGCAGATGTGTAAAAGAAAGGAGTTACCTTTAATATGAGGGTCAAGGGCAGGTGGCTCGTTTCTGGTGTCAATCTCCTCTAAGAGTTTCTTTCCTGTGATAAAAGAAATAAAGACAGATGGGTCAGTCACAGCAGTGAGGGGGCCATCCTGGATGAAGCTTTACTTCCTTTAAAATATGAAGGTTTGAACTTTATAAAACTGGGCTTCTTAATTGTAAATGTGTATAAATGTGATCCATTGGTGAAATACATGAAATGGGAAAAGTGGGCCAGACCAGGTTTGTCTGGGAGCCATTAGTCCTTCACATGAGGGAGACCTCAGAAATGACAAATCCACAGAGTAGAATAGCAGGCATATTGAGGGCAATGCCAATGTAAAGAGTCCAGAGTAGGACACAGACAGGACGAATTAGAACATCAGAGCACTGGACATGAGAACAATGTAGATGAAAACAGGACATTTCAACTTCCAACATAAAATTCTTCTCATTTATGTACATTAAGCTTCATTGTCTACAAATCCCCCAACTCCTGTGTTCTTTTCAGGTACTTCTCTAACGATTCAACTGATTCTTCATTATCTGTCCTTCCATCTATTATGGAATCATTTGTTAAACCTACTGTAACCTGTTTACTGATGATATTCTTATCAGATTGTTTATGTAGTGTATATTATAAAGAACTCCAGCCCCAGCACTGACCCCTGAGGCACACCACTTTTAGCATCACCTCATTCAGAAGAAATCTACCTACACAAGTCCACCAAGCAAAGACACTGAACAAGGCAATGGGTCCTTTTATTTAACAAGATGCACAGTTTCTCTGTGATCTTCTGTTTCTAGATGTTTCTCTTATCCCATCAACAGGAGAGGGTGTAATAACGACAGTCTTCAACTGCTTCTACAAGCCACTCCTTCAGAGACTCCTTTCTTCTTGGCCTGTGTAACTGTCAGTTTGTAGTTGATAAAGCAGACTTTATACCAACTGTGGCACGCGGTTGGGGGTGGTACCCAGCCGGGACGCCCAGGAGGACCGGAGGAGGGCTTGCGCCTCCTCCAGACCATGAGGGGGCAACCGCCCTGGTTGCTTTAGGGGCCACGGGTACAGAGCTTTGAAGCTCAACCCTGTAGGGGCCCATGGTCACCGCCAGGGGGCGCCCGGATGCCTTGGCAGCCCTGGACCTTAGCACTTCCGCCACACCTGGAAGTGCTGGGGGGAAGAGAAGCAGGGACACCTGGAGTGCTTCTGGGGATGCAGCCGGCACTTCCGCCACACTGGGCTGTGTCAGTGGAACATTGCCGGGAAACATCTGGAGCACATCCGGGTGATTATAAAAGGGACCGCCTCCCTTCATTCAAGGCTAGAGTCGGGTGGAAGAGGACAAGGTCTCTGGAGGAGGCAAGGAGGCGGCCTGAAGAGAGGAAAGGCATTTTGAAAGGGCCTGGACTTGTGGGGTGATTGGTGCTGCAGCACTGGGTTGTGCTTGATCACGTTACTTGTAAATAGATAGTAAATAAACGTGTGTGGGGACTTTAAAACGATGTCCGTTTGTCTGTGTCTGGGCCAGGTTCCACACAACATCGGCCCCCCAATGTGTTCTCCAGGTTGTGGCACTGACATTGAGATATGAATCTATCCAGAAAATATGGCAACACTTAAAGCATTTTCCCTCAAGTTCAACTTCTATTATACCTGACAGGTTTACAAGTTTCCAAGAACAGGATGTTGACACCCCTGGGTGCTAGCCATGAACGCTATCTTTGAGTGTCATGAAATCTCTGTGGCCTACCATATCAACATAAATATTGTTGTTCTTTATCATCCTCCAATCTTCTAAGGAGCTTCAATGAGCTGGACATGCTTCTCTCTTCCATCCCAGATAATGGAAGTCCACTTCTAGTCCTTGTCATCCAGAACATTCACTTGGACAGTCCAACTTCTAGTAACCTTCTCACTCTTCTTTATTCTTTCAACCTGTTACAGCTGCACAGACCACCAAATGACAAAACTGGCAAACTGCTGGACTTGTTCTTTCACTGAACTGCACCCCCGTAAATGGAACTGTTACTCCACTACACACATCAGACCACTTTTCAATTCAGTTCTCCATGTTTCTTCCTGCTTCTCCCATTACAGTTCCTCCCACTGTGTCCTTCTGCTGTCACCTCAGCTCATTCTCTCCCACCAGTTTCTTTTCATGTGTGGCTTCTGGCTGATGTAATAGGCTGCCCTTGAAGCATTTGAAGACTCTCCTGTTCTGTGTTTGCCTATCTAACTGGTAATGGCTTTGATAGGTAATTAAAAAAAGACAATCATAAAGGGTTTAAATATGTATTCACTAACTCTGGTAAGATAAATATTATCTGGTCCTGGCGATTTGATAGATTTTTAGCCCATTTAATCTAAATTGAACTTCTCCTTCACAATTTCCAAGCCACTCAGTACCTCCTCAGTTTGTCCCTTTTATCGTGGGAGGTTATCCTCTTCTTCACATCTTAAAATTTGAGAAAAATGTAAATTTAGGGCATTTTTATCTCACAATCTGAAGATTTTAATTTACCCTTATCTTTTGTTTTATCATGGAAAGGCATTTGGGGACAACTCTGCTTAAAAAATGAGTCCCCTTTTATCAAATATATAGATGATGACCCACAGTTTTATGTCATTTGCCTCTTCTTACTCTCCCCAACCTTTATGGAGGTACAGATCACAGTTTCAATGCACTTGCACCAGGACTACGTCCCACTACCTTCACACTTTACTCAGGTTTGACTGCCACTGTAACTTCTTTCTTGCACCCCAACGTAGCGTAGATGAGAACGTTACTTTGTTCACAGCCCTTGGTGGTAGAATAGAGCAAACATGACAGTGGGAAGGCAAATTTAATAAGTATTAACATTCAAGCACTATTCCAATGGATAATGCCATAAGTGAAAGCAAAATGGAGTGTGGCAAAGTGGTACTGTACGTCAGCGGTCCGTGGCAGAGTGAAGATTTTTAAAATAAAAACAGTGTGCTCGATGTTTGTGGCTGTAGGTGTGTGTTGATGCAGAGCTGAGCAATGCCAGAATCATTCATGAGGAAATTATCTGTTAGCGTTTGCATGTGAAAGCACCCATTACCTGAGTCATTAGACACCTGTCTAATGGTTGCCCACAGCTGGCAGCCTGTGGCATCTCCTGAAGCAGTTGGTTGATTGGTTGGTTGACCACTTGCCTCCTCAATCCTGTAGCTCTTCTTTATCTTTTCTTCTCCCTTTACTTCTTTCTTTCTTATTTTCGTCTGTCCTGCAGGGGCTCCTTTTAGACTCTATAGATACAGGTGCAGGAGATGCCACAGGATGGTCAGGGATGGCAGCGGGAGAAGGGAGCCGGGTTTGTGAAGTCTTCGTGGATGCCAAGGGATGACATCAAGAGCACAAGCCAGTGTAAGTTGCTGATCAATGTCTGCTCTCGCTAAGTAGGCCACAAAGGGTGAGCAGAGGAGACGTCGTCGGTTTGGAATGAGGCCCTGAGACTTGTGGGTAGTTTTAAGAGAAAAATCCTGCCTTTACATTAACCTTGGATTTTTGACCTGTTTGTTGGATTATTTATTTAATGGATTTTAACTTCCATGTAGCACTTGTTTTTATGAAGGATTATTTAAGAAGATACCTGCACTACACTTTTGATTTGGAACACTTTGCTTGAAATAAAAAGCACTTTGCACTGATTTACACCTACTCTTGTTCTTATGTGTTTTCACTGCCCTAGTCATCCTCGCTCTCATGACTATTGGTGATCCGGGTCTGAGATGATGCCAGCTGTGGACAACCAGGTCATCATAGGCTATCTAATCTGTACAGCTCAGGATGATCCTGCAATTCTGATGTCCAGGCAGTGATAGCTGGTTGAAGTTTCAGTTGTGACTCAAAGCATTCCTGGTCTGACTGCTCCAGTCTTCTTTTTGATAACTCATCTGTCCTGTTGTTTAGCTACGCTTGGATGGAGTTCAGTTTCCAATTTTTGAAATCAGTTGCTTTGCCTATTCTTATGCTTCTAATATTAGAACATTAGAGCAATCTAGACAAGAACAGGCAATTCAGCCTAACAAAGCTCGCCAGTCCTATCTACTTAATTTTTCTATAAAAAAATCAAGTTGAGTTTTAAAAGTCCCTAACGTCTTACTGTCTACCACACTACTTAGAAGCTTATTTCAAGTGTCTATCGTTCTTTGTGTAAAGAAAAACTTCCTAATTTTTATGCGAAATTTACCTTTACAAGTTTCCTACTGTGTCCACATGTTCTTGATGAACTCATTTTAAAATCTCAGTCTCGATCCACTGTACTGATTCCCTTCATAATTTTAAACACTTCAGTCAGGTCTCCTCTTAATCTTCTTTTGCTTAAACTGTAAAGGCTCAGCTCTTTTAATCTTTCCTCATAACTCATCCCCTGTAGCCCTGAATCAGCCTAGTTGTTCTTCTCTGGACATTTTCTTATGCTGTTTTGTCCTTTTTGTAGCCTGGAGACCAAAACTGCACACAGGACTCCAGATGAGGCCTCACCAGTGTGTTATAAAGCTTGAGCAGAACCTCCTGTGACTTGTACTCCACACATCAAGGCGCTATATAACCTATATAACCTATTCTGTTAGCCTTCTTAATGGCTTACTGAACACTGTCTGGAAGTCGATAGCTTAGAGTCCACAGGTGTTATTCTCAGTAGTGCTTTAAAATTCAAGCCATGTATTAATAATGTTACTCGGTCTGCATACTTCCATCTTCATTTACATGACCTGAGCAGAACAATGAGCACTGGTCCTTTACCGAGTATGCAGGCGACACCAGGCTCATAGGACGCATATCTGGGGGGCATGAAAGCCCCTGTCTAAATCAAGTGGACTGGATGGTAAACTGGTGCAATAAGAGTGATCCAGCTCTGAATGTCAAAAAAACAAAGAAATGTTATTTGATTTTAAGAGGCAGAAACCTACACGTTCACCCATTGTTGTTCACGGGAGGAGGTAGAAACAGTGACTGAATATAAATACTTGGGAATTAACGTAGATAACAATCTTAACTGGAATACAAACACAAAAGAAATATTCTCTAAATGCAATCAGCGTTTATTTCTCCTCCATAACCTTTTTGAAGTATTCAAGGACCTCATGTTGCCTTTTATCACAGTCTGATCCAGTCTGTTATCACTTTCAGTTTTATTTCCTGGTTTAGTAGATAGATAGATAGATAGATAGATAGATAGATAGATAGATAGATAGATAGATAGATAGATAGATAGATAGATAGATAGATAGATAGATAGATAGATAGATAGATAGATAGATAGATAGATAGATAGATAGATAGATAGATAGATAGATAGATAGATAGATAGATAGATAGATAGATAGATAGATACTTTATTAATCCCAGGGGGAAATTCACATACTCCAGCAGCAAAAAATATTAAATTAAAGAGTAATAAAAAATGCAGGTAAAAAACAGACAATAACTTGAATAATGTTCAACGTTTACCCCCTCTGGTGGAATTGAAGAGTCGCATAGTTTGGGGAAGGAATGATCTTCTCAGTCTGTCAGTGGAGCAGGACAGTGACAGCAGTCTGTCGCTGAAACTGCTCCTCTGTCCGGAGATGACACTGTTTAATGGATGTAGTGGATTCTCCATAATTGATAGGAGCCTGCTGAGTGCCCGTTGCTCTGCTACGGATGTCAAACCGTCCAGTTCTATGCCAACAATAGAGCCTGCCTTCCTCACCAGTTTGTCCAGGTGTGAGGCATCCTTCTTCTTAATGCTGCCTCCCCAGCACACCACTGCGTAGAAGAGGGTGCTCGCCACAACTGTCTGATAGAACATCTGCAGCATCTTACTGCAGATGTTGAAGGATGCCAGTCTTCTAAGGAAGTACAGGCGGCTCTGTCCTTTCTTGCACAGAGAATCAGTATTGGCAGTCCAGTCCAATTTATCGTCCAGCTGCACTCCCAGGTATTTATAGGTCTGCACCCTCTGCACACAGTCACCTCTGATGATCACGGGGTCCATGAGGGGCCTGGGTCTCCTAAAATCCACCACCAGTTCCTTGGTTTTGCTGGTGTTCAGTTGTAGGTGGTTTAAGTCGCACCATTTAACAAAGTTCTTGATGAGGTTTCTATACTCCTCCTCCTGCCCACTCCTGATGCAGCCCACGATAGCAGTGTCGTCAGCAAACTTTTGCACGTGGCAGGACTCCGAGTTATATTGGAAGTCCGATGTATATAGGCTGAACAGGACCGGAGAAAGTACAGTCCCCTGCGGCGCTCCTGTGTTGCTGACCACAATGTCAGATCTGCAATTCCCGAGACGCACATACTGAGGTCTGTTTGTAAGATAGTCCACGATCCATGCCACCAGGTATGAATCTACTCCCATCTCTGTCAGCTTGTCCCTAAGGAGCAGAGGTTGGATGGTGTTGAAGGCGCTAGAGAAGTCTAGAAACATAATTCTTACAGCGCCACTGCCTCTGTCCAAGTGGGAGAGGGATCGATGTAGCATATAGATGATGGCATCTTCCACTCCCACCTTCTCCTGGTATGCGAACTGCAGAGGGTCGAGGGCGTGTTGGACCTGTGGCCTCAGGTGGTGAAGCAGCAGCCGCTCCATGGTCTTCATCACGTGTGATGTTAGAGCGACAGGCCGGAAGTCATTCAGCTCACCAGGACATGATACCTTTGGGACTGGGGTGATGCAAGATGTTTTCCAAAGCCTCGGGACTTTCCCCTGTTCCAGGCTCAGGTTGAAGATGCGCTGTAGAGGACCCCCCAGCTCTGATGCACAGACCTTCAGCAGTCGTGACGATACTCCATCTGGACCTGCTGCTTTGCTGGCACGAAGTTTCCTCAGCTCTCTGCTCACTTGCGCTGCTGTAATTGTGGGTGGGGATGTCTCTCCTATGTTGGTATCAGAAGAAGGATGTGTAGAGAGTGCAGTACTCCGAGGTGAGAGTGGGTTAGGGTGGTCAAACCTGTTAAAGAAGATGTTCATTTGGTTTGCTCTCTTCACGTCTCTCTCGATGGTGGTACCCCGCTTTGAGCTGCAGCCAGTGATGATCTTCATCCCATCCCACACTTCCTTCATGCTGTTGTTCTGCAACTTCTGCTCCAGCTTTCTCCTGTACTGCTCCTTCGCCGCCCTGAGCTGGACTCGGAGTTCCTTCTGCACGCGCTTGAGGTCATGCTGATCACCGTCTTTAAAGGCCCTTTTTTTCTCGTTCAAAAGGCCCTTGATGTCACTTGTAATCCATGGCTTGTTGTTAGCATAGCAGCGTACAGTTCTTACTGGAACTACAATGTCCATACAGAAGTTGATGTAGTCAGTAGTGCAGTCAACAACCTCCTCAATGTTCTCACTATGTGATCCCTGCAGGATATCCCAGTCTGTAGTTCCAAAACATTGTCTCAGAGCATTCTCAGCCTCCGGGGTCCACTTCCTGAATGAGCGTGTGGTTGCAGGTAGGACTCTCACTTTTGGTTTGTAGTGAGGCTGAAGCAGAACCAGGTTATGATCTCCTTTCCCAAGCGCAGGCAGCGGGGTGGCACTGTATGCGTCTTTAACGTTTGCATACAGTAAATCAATAGTCTTATTTCCCTGGGTGTTGCAGTCCACATACTGGGAGAATGCAGGTAATGTTTTGTCCAGCGTCACATGGTTAAAGTGCCTCGGGGTGCTGCGTTTGTAACTTAGCAACAGCAGAATGGATGATGTCACTCGCTATCTCCACGTCTGCCCGAGGAGGAATACACACGATGACAACAATGACGTGTCCAAACTCTCTGGGCAAGTAATAGGGACGCAGACTTATGGCTAACAGTTCGATGTCCCTGCAGCAAGTGGAGATTTTGACTTTAACATGTCCAGAGTTACACCACCGTGTATTAACATAGAGAGCGAATCCTCCTCCTTTGTGCTTCCCACAGGTACTTGCGTCTCTGTCCGCTCTAACTGTGCTAAACCCGGGTAGCTCCACATTAGCATCTGGGATGGTGTTAGTTAGCCACGTTTCGCAGAAACACAACAAACTGCATTCTCTGTAGGTTCTGACATTTTTCACCAGCGCAGCCAGTTCGTCGATCTTATCTGAGATTGAGTTCACATTCCCCAGAATAACAGAAGGCACCGAAGGCTTAAAACGCCACTTTCTCGCAAGCCGCTTCATTTTTAGCTTAGTGCCGGCTCTGCTGCCACGATACCGCCTTCTTACCTCGTCGGGTAAATAGGGAACCACACCGGCACTGGCATTTGTTCTCAGCGCTCGAAGTTGAGTACTTGAATAGGCGAGTCTCGGCGTATAAAAATCCATGCCCACGTTGTAAAAGTAAGTGTGTCCAGGGAACAAATCCACATAAAATAAAGTGGTAGGAGTGATCAATAAATAAAAATAGAAAAATAAAAGTAGAAAAATACACATACATATACAGTCATACATGGAGCTGCTGAAAAGGCTGCCACTCTCGGCGGCGCCGGATGTAAGTTCTTGACAGTAGTCTGACAAACCACAATTTAAAAAGCTCAGCAGATTACTAAGTGTTGCATTTAAAGTTTTTGGGGCTGACGGAGATGACCTGTCCAGTGTGTGTCAGAGGACAATGCTAAAGAAACGAAATCATCTCAACTGACGACAGACAGCCATTACATGTAGAACAGAACTTCAGTCAATCAGGAAGGAGAATCACTTTAAAAACCCACTGAAATCGCTCTAGAAATATTGGAGAAAATGATTAAGGTTTGATATGTCTCCTGCAAATATTTTTCTGTAAATATGCACTATTAAACTGCCTTACTTTTACCTATCTAGTCTCTTTTTGTTATTAGAAGCAACTGAGAATGCAAATTTCATGCTTTCTTGTATAGACATGACTAAATAAAGAAACCTTGAATTCTGATGAGTTTCCTCACACCATCACCCTCTGCTTCCTGTGTCTGAGCAAATACTGCACCCATATAAAAACATCACCCTGATCTCCCACTTCTTTTTATTTGATGCCCATCCTCTCATGTGGCACCTTATCAAATGCTTTCTGAAAGTCCAGATAAATAATATCATCTGCTCCACTTTGATTGTATCCTTTTGTTGCCTCCTCATAGAATTCCAGCCTGTTAGTAAAACACGACCTCCCTCTTCTGACCCCATGCTGACTGTTGTGAAAGATCAGCCTCGACACAGACAGACACGCAGACCAACAATGTCCCAAAAACACACACATTTATTTTCCTGCTTCTTCTTTTACAGCACACACGGTGCACAAACCCTACAATCTCAGTCCTTTCTTCTTTTCTCCTTAACTCCTTTCCCCTCTCCCGGTCCTTCCCTTCTCCGGGCATCCCGGTGGGCCAAGGTCCCCAGCCATCTGTCACACTGTTCAGTAAAACACCTGTACTTGCCATGTGTTGCTCAGTCCTATCCTTAATAATTCCTTCCATTAATTTTCCTGTGATGCGCGTTAAGCTTACTGGCCTATAGTTGCTCTGATCTGCCCTGTCACCCTTTTTATATAATGGGATGATATTTGCCATATTCTAGTCCTTTGGAATCTCTCCAGTGCGCAGTGACTTCCTAAAAATATGTGTCATGGGTTTATATCCGTACTCGCTAGCCTCCTTAAGAACTCAAGGGTAAATATTATCTGGTCCTGGTGATTTGTTTGATTTTAGCTTATTTAATCTGAACAGCACTTCTCCCTCTACAATTTCCAAATCCTTCAGTACCTCCTTAGTAGTCCCTGTTACCTCTGGGAGGCTATCCACTTGCTCACTTGTGAAGACCTCAGAACAATGTAAGTTTAGGGCATCCGCTATTTCACTGTCTGTGTCTTTTAATTCCCTTTTTTATTCCCTTTTACTATTTCTGATGCACTTCACCTCCTCCTTGACTGTTCTTTTACTACTAAAATACTGAAAGAATCTCTTAGGGTCATCTTTCACCTTATCTGCAATATTCCACCCCTCCCTGATATCCTCCTTAATGGTTGCCCTCATGTTCTCGTTTTTTTCCTTTCCAGCTTATTTTGAACTCTTTATTAAAACATTGCAAAGTTTTTTTTCGTTTCCTATTAATTCCAAATTTAGGTCTGTATCTGTTCCGCATTACATGTAAAACATTTTTAAACCTGTTCCACTGCTCCTCGACTGTCTCCACACTTAAAAGTTTATCCCAGTGTATCCTCCTTAGACTTTGCTGCATCTGCTCAAAATTAGCCCTACCAAAGTTCAACTTAACAATCTTAGTCTTTGCATCTGCACTCTTACAAAACACTGAGAATTGTATTATATTACGGTCACATGACCCTAGTGGTCCAATCACCTCTACACCTGTAGTTCTGTCCTGATTATTATAAAATACTAAATCCAGACAGGCTTCACCCCACATTGGTCCTTTAACATGCTGTGTTAAAAAGCAGTCACTGATTATTTCTAAAAACTCCTGCTCTTATACTCCGCCATCTGTAAGGTTATCCCAGTTAATATTCGGATAGTTAAAGTCCCCCATGACTATAATATCTCCCTGCAAACTTGACTTTTTAATATTACTAAAAAGATGTGTGTTGAAATTACTGTCTGAATTGGCTGGTCTATAACACACTCCTAAAATAAGACCTCTTTCCCTAATATTTTCCAGGTGAAGCCACATGTCCTCACTAAGATGGGGCTCATCGTCCAACTGAAGAGGACTTACATTTAAATTCTGTTTGGCATAAACAGCAACTCCACCTCCTTTTCTGTTCTGTGTATCCTTCCTAATACATGTGTACTCCTTTATGTTACACTCATCCCCATCTTTGTTATTTAGCAAGGTTTCTGTTATTGCTATAATATCTACTGTATGTAGCACTGCCACATAAAGATAATATGTTTTCTGCTGTTGATCGGGTGTTGTGGGGAACATTCTTACATCCAGAGATTGACAATGGTGCCCAAGAGGTGGAACTTCCGGTTTTACTGTTTTCTTTCGGGGAGTGATTTGCATAAAGCGCTCCATTTTAAAGAGAGAAGAAGAAGAAGAGGGGAAAGAAAAAAAGAGCATTGGATAATAAAAAAAAAAACAGATCAGCTACTGCACGGGCCATGCAAGAAGTCTAGGAGCTCCTACAGTCCTGTCAGAAGGTGGAAGGTATTCTTTTGATCAGGGAATCGAATGTTCCGCTAATTCCTATGGAGTCGGGTGAGCTATTTCAAAGGACTTATTATATTGTATCATGGCGCAAGACTGACTGTATGTCTTTTATGACGAAGAGGTGATTGTGCTAGTAGTCCGCAATTTTCAGGACTCCTCATATGGCCTGCCGGCAGTTGCGGGGCAGAGCAGTGGACAACTGTGGATCTATTTTATTTTATTTTATTTTAGCTTTCTGGAGTTTTTTTTTTTTTTTTTTCTGTCCACCCTGGCCATCGGACCTTACTCCTTTTCTATGTTAACTAATGTTGCCTTATTTTAATTTCTTATTTTGTCTTTTATTTTTCTTCTCTTCATTATGTAAAGCACTTTGAGCTACTTTTTGTATGAAAATGTGCTATATAAATAAATGTTGTTGTTGTTGCTGTTGTTATTTATCATCTCTGGAAGGGGAACTGGCGGAATGAATATTGTTATTGTGTATATATATATATATATATATATATATATATATATATATATATTTGTGGTGCTGCAATATAAGGGTTATTTAGGGTGGGGGGTGTATGTGTAAGGGATTGTATTTCTTTTTGTTGTTTATTTTATGTAATGTGATGATAGATATTGACTATAGTTTTTGTGGGCTATAAATACATTGGCATTAAGGGACTGTTGTGTGTAGAATAAAGGGTATATGGGATATTTATTGGGGTGTAATATTGGCCTATTTTAATAATAATAATAATTCATTTTATCATCTACCGTCACCTAGGACAGATTAGTGGTAGCAATCGTCTCATGTTAGCGCTCGGGACGAATTGTTACAATCGTAATTATGCTCCTCTACATACAACTGCAACTCACTTGTTTTATTTTTAATACTTCTAGCATTAAGGCAAGCTATTTTGAATGTGTTACTCATTTTACTTTTACATTTAAACGTTGGGCTAGAATTTGCATTACTATGCATTGTTATTTTTGCACTATTGTTGGTTCCTCTATGTATAGTTCTTATCCTGGCCTGTCCTAAACTCCCTGCCCCTCGACTAGCCTATTCATACACCTTCCCAATACATCGGTGCCCCTCCGGTTCAGATGTAACACATCGTGGCTGAACCATCTCTTCCAAAAGGAGTCCCAATGCCCCATAAACCTATACCCTTCTACTTAGCACCAAGATTTGAGCCACATTTTAAGAGTTCTAATCTCTTCAATCTTACCTGGACTGGCGCGTGGCACAGGCAGAACTTCAGAGAAGAGTAACTTGTCAGTTCTGCTCCTCAGCCTGGCAACTCTTTAAATTTATATTGCAGAACTAACAGACTACCCTTATGTATGTCATCCACCTCCGCTCTGGCCAAGAGGCTATCCACCCTTCCAGGGAGGTTTCCCACCTCTGCACTACAGAAGACAACATACCATGAGGGATTCTCTGTCTTTGGAGCAAACATGTGCTTCAATCTCCCTAATGACTAAGTCCCCAACTATCACTATGTCTCTCCTTCTGGGAACTGGTTTTGAGGTGGCCTGTCCAAATATCAAATAAACACTTTCACAAAAGTTATAACAAAATACGTGTGCTTTTATTCAGGAATATAACTGACAAAAAAGAAATTGTTTAATTTACATGTTGCTGTCAATGAGTAAAAAAACCCAAGCCCAAACGTCAATTGACATAAGGCTGACATGTCTGCTTGGCTGGTGCAATGGTAAGAGCTGCTGTCTCGTAATCAACAGGTGGTGGGTTTGAGTTTGGGCTTTCTCTGTTTTGAGTAGTGGGTTTCTATTATTATTACTATAAATATACATTTGATTTAGTCTGTAGCACCTGGTTTAAATTTTGGCTGCTTGTAAAAGTTAGCTCTTGTTTTTTTTATTATTCAGTTTTATTCTCTCAGTGACGTTCATGTGGTACAACAAACTTGCTTTCCCTTTCTGAGTTGATGGCATTTATCTCCATTCTTTTCACAAGAGCAGCGATGACCAGAGTTGGTGCTGTGATTGATGACTTCTCAGAACTATTTGTCATACCGCCAATCAAAGATTTGATGTCCCATGACCGCTATCAGGCTATCATGCAGCATTTGAGCTTTGACAACAAAGACACCCATGCAGAACGTGTGGGAAACGACAGATTTGCTGCAATCTCTGACATCTGGCAACATTTTATTGAGAACTGTGTTTTGAGTTACAACCCAGGGCAACATACAGTATTACTGTTGATGAGCAACTGTTTTCATTCAAGGTCTGTTGTTCTTTATTTCAATACATCTCAAGCTTGATAAATTTTGCATAAAGTTTTGGATTGAGGCAGATTTGAAAACAAAGTACATTTGCAATGCCACTCCTTATTTAGGAAAAGATCCCAGTTGTCCCACAGGAGAAAAGCTTTCCGATACTGTGGTCATAAAGCCATTTCTGTACAAAAGCAGAACTGGTGCAACAGACAAGTTCTTCGCATTGTTATTTCTGGCTAATAGACTGCTGCACCGCAACACAACAGGGACTTCTACCTGCTGGTAAAGTAACTTCAGTGTGCAAGCAATTCTCCACACCAATGTTTAGATCTGGTAGTGCCATGCTGACGGTGTATGCAACCAAACAGAAGAAGTCTGTCTGCATTGTCAGTACTATGCCCAGAGTCAAACACACAACTTGTTGATTACGAGACAACAGCTCTACCACTACAACAGCAATGCCAACTTTGTGTGAATTGATATTTAGGGTTGGGTTTTTAACTCATTGATAGCCACATGTAAATTGAATGATTTTTTTTTTTCATTTGTTATATTCTTGATTAAAAGTGCACTTGTGTTGTTATAACTTTTGTGAAAGTGTTTATTTAATATTTGGACTTCAGTTGTAATTATTACTAATACATGAAAAAAGTTTCTGTTTTAGTTATGTGTTCAATATGTCTTGCCTCGCATTTCCTATCATTCTACATTTACTCAGATCGTTATAGACACGGAACACACATGAATTGTAAATATTCCAACGAACAGTATTTTATTTACCCAATTCCAGATTCTTAACTCTCAGATAAAGAGACTTCGGTGAGGGGATGAGTAAGCAGGCTGCCTGCTGCTTGTGCTGATCGACACAATTACAACACAAAAGATGCTGATGGAGAGTTGTGAAGGGATTTAAGGTTACGTTTTTTCGTAGGCTTCAGGGATTTTAATGTTAATCTCCTATAATCTTCTCCCTCTTGACTGCCTGCTGTTTGTTCTTCTTTGAGGTTAACGTTACTTTTCTCTCTCTGTTCTCCTAACTTACTGCTCCTCTTATTCCTTACTTAAAAGCTCTCTACTTGCACTGTTTGTACTTCTTTGTATTAATGAACCATTACGCTGTCATCGTTCTGCTTAGCTGCTCTACTTCCTGACCGCTAAGAACTGTAAAATATAAAAAAAAAACAAAAAAAACCTTGCTTAGTGAATATCTGCAGCTAGTTAATTTCCCACTGTCTAATCTGCTCCTACAGCCCTTTGTGCCTAATTGGGTGACTTAACGCTGACCACCTACCTACTACTGCTGAGCCTTCAACTATATTACTTTTAAGACAGCCACGGCCCCTTTATTTAACTGAGGAATCACTGTTTCCATTACTAATTAACTATGTATTGCTACGACGCTGGTTATATACTTACTTATTAACTTACAAGTACCAGTAAAGTTACTGCTGCTTCCTGCCCTGCCTTGTTGATGCTAGTACAAATACAAATAACATAAACGAGTACACACGTAATAAGCAACTTCTCCAAGCACACTCCTAAAAACACCCAGTTGCTTTTGCTCCTGTGCAGGTGAAAAAAAGCAAAAAGTCCTTCTAAAGAGAAAAAAAGCTTTAAAAACTCCTGCACAATTCCTTAGTGGAAACCAAAACCCAAGTATATAAGAGCAAAATGTATTTTTATTTAGCTCTCACACTACAGAAAACACAAAAACTCTCAGCAACTCCCATCTGCTTCTCTCTCGATTGTTAAGAAGATGTCAGCACGTCAGTATGTTAGTGTGTCTCCTCTCAGCATGTCAGACTACAGTGAGGCATACTTGAATAACTTAGAAACAGGGGCTATAAAAACTCTCTTAAACTCCATACATACTTAGTGCTTGACACATTCAGTTTAAACTGATTCTTATCTCTTATCATTGAAAACACAGCCAGTGAAGTAATATCCAACAGCAGCATTTCTACAAAATCTACACTTACACTTCAGGGTGTACATACACTTTAGGTGAATGACTCAGGCGCCACCACGAGTGGCAGCCTTTCCAGCAGCTCAGTGTATGACTTTATCTTTTTACCTTTTTTCTGTATTTTTCTCTATTTCACTGTCAACTCCTACCACTTTCTTTTATGTGGACTCATTCCCTGGACACTTTTTACTACTTTTTACTACTTGGAGATGGATTTTTACACGCCAACACTCGTCATTCAAGTATGAGAATTTCCCCTTGGGATTAATAAAGTATCTATCTATCTATCTATCTATCTATCTATCTATCTATCTATCTATCTATCTATCTATCTATCTATCTATCTATCTATCTATCTATCTATCTATCTATCTATCTATCTATCTATCTATCTATCTATCTATCTATCTATCTATCTATCTATCTATCTATCTATCTACACCTACACTATTGGAGAGCTTTTTACACTTTCTACTTCTAATTCTCAAATTCTCCAGGTAATTCTTAAGCAAATGCAGAAGCAGCACCAGCTGAGGGACATTTTCCAGTAGCCAGCTGTTTTAGCACAGAAAAGGAAGGCAAGAAATGTTCTGCTCCGTCACCCTACACCTCCTACAGTGACACATGTCACCTCCTCCATGACAGTTATTTACTGCTAAAATACTGACAGAATCTCTTTGGGTCCTCTTTGCCCTTTTTTGTGATGTTTCTTTCAAATGTCCTTTTAAACTTTCTGTTATCCTGTCTGTCACATACGTGCACAATGGGGACATCTAAAGGGCTCTAGTGACTGCAATTCTACTGTCACACCAGGGGTTGGCGCTGTGTCTTAATGTCTTTGTCTCTTCCTCCCTCTGCACATCAGATGATTGACGACTAGAAAATCTCTGATGTCACTTCCATCCATCCACCTGGACCTTTTTCTTTCTGCCGGGAGGACTGAAAACTGGAAGCTCCGCCATCTTTGCCAGTTCTGTACTGAACTCATGTCTGAAAAACCTTCATACAATTATTTGCTTGTTTTTTCTATATTAGATGCAATCCAATTATATGGGGTTACCATGGAGGTACCCAACTCTTTATCGTTGTCCTTTGATTCTATTACAAGTCACAAAAGTCAAGAATTGTCTGGCAATGAGGCTGAGGCCTTGAGAACTCAAACCATCGAAATCTCCAACAATCTGTGATAAAAAATGAAAGGGATAGCCTTCTTACCAGTCAGAGGTAAGGACCTGACAACGTGTCTGTAAAGGCCTGGACAAATGAGCCTGTCATTATCTGTCTGTTAAAGAAAATTACAAATTAGTCTGAAGGCATCAGAGGGTACATTGAGCTTAGGATTTAATGGTATCAGGGTGCTAATCGTGGGTCTCACCAGTAATGTGAATAGAACTTTATAATGAATAAAGCAGGTGGTCTACCGTGTTCTAATGTGTGTTGAGTCCCTCTCTCTACTTCACCTTATTGTGTGTTTGAACTTTCAGAATTTTACTGTGAACTGAACTCCATCAACTTACTCTCTTCTGTCACCTCCTCCATTAATGTTATGAGGTTTGGTGATTGGAGTCTCTCAAGTTGCTCAGCCAGCGCCTCCCACAGGCTGATCAGCACCACTCGGTCCTTCTTCATTACTTCACCGATGAAGGAGTCCACACCCTCTGTCCCCTCAGACTCTTCTTTGACTTTGACAATCTGAAAAACAAGCAAGATGTTATGTTTAAGATGGACTCATCTCTCTGGCTTAAGTGTAACTTCCTTTATGTCCTTTTTATTCATCTTTGGTCCTTTGATTTGTACTATTTATGCTATTGTGTTGTTTGTTTTTTATTTATATAATTATGTATTTTTATCAGTTTTGTTTATTGTTTGATTTTTATGTGTGGATGCTTGGATTCTGCCAAGTTCCTTATATTTTGAAGATGATCCCACAAGAAATGGGGCCACCTGTCAATCTCCGTTTGGGGACTGCACTTCCCATATGCTTTTATAACGCTGGGAGCATTAGAGCATTAGAAAGATTTAGATGAAAAGAGGCCATTCAGCTCAACAAAGTCGGCCAGTCCTATCCACTTAAATCCCCAAAAATAACATCAAATTGAGTTTTGAAGGCCCCTAAAGTCCTACAGTGGTCACTTATTCTGTGTGTCTGTGGTTCTCAGTGTGAACATAAACTTCCCTATGATGGCACGAAATTTAACCTTAACAACTTTTCAACTGTGCTCCTGCGTTATTGTTGAACTCATTTTAAAGTCACAGTCTTGATCCACTGGATTAAATCCCTTCATAATTTTAAACACATCAATCATGTCTCCTGTTCATCTCCTTTTGCTTAAACTGAAAACGCTCAGCTCTTTAATCTTTTCTCATAATTCAACCCCTGTAGCCCTGAAATCAGAATAGTCGCTCTTCTCTGGAGTTTTCTAGTGCTGCTATGTTCTTCTGTGTAGCCTGGAGACCAAAACTGCACCCAGGACTCCAGATGATGCCTCACCAGTGTGTTATAAAGCTTGAGCAGAACCTTCTGGGATGATTGATCATCTGTTAAACCCAAGTAACGCAAAGGAATGCCTCCAAAATACTTCCAGTGAAACCTGTGAGGGTATTGTTGTATTTTTCAATCAAAAAATAAATGATATTAGAAATAATATAATATGTCCCCCCAACACTGCTGATCCTCCTAAGCCCCAGTACTCCGTTATAAACAAATTAAATTCTTTCACCAGGATAGATTTACCTGATTTACATTAAATAATTTCTCAACTGAGACCCTCCACCTGTGTCCTTGACCCAATACCAACAAGTTTTTTCAAAGAAGTATCAGGCGTGCTAATTGATAATATTCTTGACATAGTAAATTCGTCATTAGATACGGGGGTCTTCCCAGACTGTCTTAAGACTGCTGTAGTTAAACGACTACGTAAGAAAAATAATCTCGACTCCTCTGTTCTTGAAAATTTTAGACCCATCTCTAACCTGCCTTTCTTAAGTAAAATTCTAGAAAAGGCCGTCATTATGCAGTTAAATGAGCACCTCAATAAACCTGCTATTCTTGATAAATTTCAGTTGGGTTTTAGAACAAATCACAGTAGTAAATGACTTGTGTGTAAATGCAGACAGAGGCCATTTATCTGTTTGACACCATTGATCACAATATTCTTAGAAACAGCCTTAGTCAATGGGTGGGCCTCTCTGGCAGCATCTTAAATTGGTTTGAATCCTACCTGGCAGGTAGAAAATTCTTTGTTAGTTGCGGTAATTACAACTCAAAGACACATGATATCCTATATGGTGTTCACTAGGCTCTATCCTGGGTCCGCTGCTCTTCTCAATCTACATGCTTGCGTTAGGTCAGATTATCTCAGGGCAGAACGTGAGCTACCACAGCTATGCTGATGACACACAGCTGTATTTATCAATAGCACCTGATGACCCAGACGCTGTAATTTCACTAACACAATGTCTTACTTGTGTTTCTAATTGGATGAATAGTAATTTTCTCAAGCTAAATAAAGAGAAAACAGAAATTTTAGTGATTAGCAATAATGGAGACAATGAGATTATTAGAAATAAACTGGATGCATTAGGATTAAAAGTCAAGACGGAGGTAAAGGGGTAACTATTGACTGTAATCTAAATTTTAAATCGCATATTAATCAGATCACTAGGACAGCATTTTTTCGCTTAAGAAACATAGTAAAAGTTAGACCTCTTATATCATTGAAAGATGCAGAGAAATTAGTTCATGCGTTTGTTTTCAGTCGACTAGATTACTGTAACGCACTCCTCTCAGGACCACCCAAAAAAGACATCAATCGTTTGCAACTAGTGCAGAATGCAGCTGCTAGAATCCTAACCAGGAAAAGAAAATCCGAGCACATCTCTCCAGTTTTGATGTCACTACACTGGTTACCTGTGTCATTCAGAATTGACTTTAAAATTCTGCTTATGGTTTATAAAGCCTTATATAATCTCGCTCCATCTTATATATCGGAATGTCTAATGTCTTATATTCCAAATCGTAACCTCAGATCCTCAAATGAGTGTCAGCTTAGAATTCCAAGAGCAAAACTTAAAAGAAGTGGTGAGGCGGCCTTCTGCTGTTATGCACCTAAAATCTGGAATAGCCTGCCAGTAGGAAATCGCCAGGCTAATACAGTGGAGCACTTTAAAAAACTTTAAAAAACTGCTAAAAACACATGGCCTTCTCATAACTTGCAATTTAGTTTAATCCTGATGCTCTGTATATTCAATTAATTATAATAACTATTCATGGTGGCACTAAAATACGTACTAACCCCTACTCTCTCTTCTATTTCTTTTCCCGGTTTTCTGTGATGGCGACCTGCACCACCACCATCTGCTCAAAGCACTGTGATGTTCCTACATTGATGGATTAAAAGCCAGAAGTCTACATGACCATCATCATCAAGTCCTTCCATGAGAACCCTAAAATACAAAGAGGACTATTTAATTTATGTTAGGTAGAATGCCCAGAGGGGACTGGGTGGTCTCAAGGTCTGGAACCCCAGCAGATTTTTTTTTTCTCCAGCCGTCTGAAGTTTTTTTGTTTTTTCTGTCCTCCCTGGCCATGAGACCTTACTCTTATTCTATGTTAACTAATGTTGTCTTATTTTAATTCTTACTTTATCTTTCAGTTCTCTATGTAAAGCACTTTGAGCTACATTATTTGTATGAAAATGTGCTATATAAATAAATATTGTTGTTGTTGTTGTCAATGCGCTATATAACCTAACATTCTGATAGCCTTCTCAATGGCTTCTGAACACTGTCTTCAAGTTGATCATATCGAGTCCACTAAGACTCCTAAATCCTAATCATTAGTGTACTTTCAATTTTCAAAATCCCCATTTTGAATTCAAACCTCACAGTTTAACATCCATTTATAGATATTAAAAATAGCAGCAGCCCCCGCACTGATTCGAGCTGGACACCACTGTTGACATCAGCCAATTCTGATAAGGTTCCCTGCACCATCACCCTCTGCTTTTTGTGTCTGAGCTAATTCTGTACCCATCTACACACCACACCCTGAACTCCCACTTCTTTTAGTTTGATACCCAACCTCTCACAGAGCAGCTTATAAAACTCTAGAATGTCAACATAAGAAATGTCATCTGCTCCACTTTGGTTGTATCCTTCTGTTGCTTCCTCATAGAACTCCAACATATTGGTTAAACATGACCTCCTTCTTCTGAACCCATTCTCTGCTCAGTAAAACTCCTGTTCTTGCCATGTGTTACTCAATCTTTCCCTTAATAATTCCTACCATTAATTTTCCTGTGATGCACAATAAATTTACTAACATACAGTTACTTGGATCTGCATGGTTACCCTTTTTAAATAACGGGATAATATTTGTAATTTTCCAGTCCTTCGGAATTTCCCCAGAGTGTAGAATCTTCCTAAAAATATGCACCAAGGATTTATATCTGTGCTCACTAACCTCCTTAAGAACTCGAGGGTAAATGTTATCTGGTCCTGGTGATTTGTTTGATTTTAGCTTATTTAATCTGAGCAGCACTTCTCCCTCTACAATTTCCAAATCCCTCAGTACCTCCTTAATAGTCCCTGTTACCACTGGGAGGTTATCCACTTCCTCACTTGTGAAGACCTCTGAACAATGTGAGCTTAGAGCATCTGCTATTTCATTGTCTGTATCTTTTAATTCTCCTTTACTATTTCTGATATTTCTGATTTCACCATCTACTCTAAGTACCAAAAATGATGGATGGATTAAAAGCCAGAAGTCTGTATAACCATCAGCATCAAGTGACTCCGTGAGAACCCTAACTACAAAGAGGACTATTTCATTTATGTTAGGTAGAATGCCCAAAGGGGACTGGGCGGTCTCGTGGCCTGGAACCCCTACAGATTTTATTTTTTTCTCCAGCTTTCTGGAGTTTTTTTTTTGTTTGTTTTTTCTGTCCACCCTGGCCATCAGACCTTACTCCTTTTCTATGTTAACTAATGTTGTCTTATTTTAAATTCTTATTTTGTCTTTTATTTTTCTTTTCTTCATTACGTAAAGCACTTTGAGCTACTTTTTGTATGAAAATGTGCTATATAAATAAATGTTGTTGTTGTTGATGCACTTCATCTCCTCCTTGACTGTTCTTTTACTACTAAAATACTGAAAGAATCTCTTAGGGTCTTCTTTCGCCTTATCTGCTCTATTCCTCTCCAACTGTCGTTTAGCCTCCCTGATATCCTTCTTAATGGTTGCCCTCATGTTTTCATACGCCCCACAATTCACTTTGGAGTTATTAGTTACTTTAGTGTATTATATATTAGTTATTATTCCTTTGCTGCTTCTTTTTCAGCTCTTTATTAACCCACTGCAGAGTTATTTTCAATTTCCTACGTATTCCAATTTAGGTGTGTACCTATCCTGCATTACACGCAAAATGCTTTTAAACCTCTACTAATACTCCTTGACTCTCTCCACACTTTAAAGCTTATCCCAGTTTATCCTTTTAAAACTTCATATTTCTAGCATTAAGACAAGATATTTTTAATGTGTTACTCATCTTACTTTTACATTTAAACATTCGGTTAGAATTTGCATTACTATACATTTTTATTTCTCCACTGTTGTTTGTTCCTCCATGTTCAGTTCTAAACCTGGCCTGTCCTAAACTGCCAAGCCATTCTCTAGTTTAAATAATCCTCGACTGACCTCCTCATATGCCTCCCCAATACATTGGTGCCCCTCCTGTTCAGATGTAACCCGTCATGGCAGAACAGCTCCAGTTTGTTCCAAAAGGAGTCCCAATGCCCCATAAACCTACACCCTTCTACCCTACAACTAAATGTGAGCCATGCGCTAAGCCTTCTGCTCTCCTCAGTCTTACCTGGACTGGCGCGGGGCACAAGCAGAACTTTGGAAAAGATTACCTTGTCAGTTCTGCTCCTCAGCCTGGCACCTAACTGTTTAAATTTGGATTGCTGAACTGACAGACTACACTTATGTATGATATTTGTTCCATCGTGGACAATGACAACTGGATACACCACCACTCCTGCCAAGAGCCTATCCACCCTTCCAAGGAGGTCTCCCATCTGTGCCTGTGGAAACCTGCTATTCAATTTCCTAATGATGCCATCTTCTACCATTACAACCTCATTTTTTGGTGATTGGTTTTGAGGTGGCCCATTCAGTTCCTCGTACCTGCCCAACACCTCAGAGTTTTCAAAGACACCAGTTTGACAATCCCAATTCTGGAGTTGATGCCCCTAGACAGAGTACACCCCTCACCTTGCACTTACATTTAAATGTGACCCACCTGATTGGTCTGGAGTCTCCACCAGCGCCACCTCGCTGAAGGATACCTGGGCCAGGTCTGCCAGTTCTCTACTACAACGCAGGCCAGCCAACTCCTCCACCAGTTCAGCGACCCTGAGCTTGTGGCACTGGATCAGCTGGCATCCTCTAAAACTGGAGTGTCATGTGACTAACAATGGTCGTAACAACCATACAAACATGGCCGTAGCCCTTAGGAGATGTCACAATGATGTCAGAAAATTCAAGATTAGAGATTTGAGATCTTTATTGTCACAAACATTGTGAGAAGCAGACTGAAACTGTTGTGCCACAGATGCTGTAATGTATAAATAAATACAGTAAATAAATTTACATTTACATTTACATCATTTAGCAGACGCTCTTATCCAGAGTGACTTACAACAGTGCTTAGTAGTCTATGACTGTTCTTCAGTCTTTAAGGCTAGGATTAAATCTACTGTCATTAAACAAGTTACCGCTGACCAAGTTGTACACAAAACCCTGCTAGAAGAAAATAGTAAGTTGTTAGTACAATTTTTTTTTTTTTTGAGAAAAGGGTAGAAAAAAAGTATGGGGACTAAATAAAGATAAATAAGAGATAAATAAGAGTAGCAGAAGATAAATAAATAAAGAGCACAAGATAATTTTAAAATAATTAAAGATAAAGATAAAAAAGATAAATAACAAATCAATGTTAAAATTTTAAACCAGGGCAACACACATTTGCTGATTAATTCAAACTTCACTTATAAGTTGAAAAAGTGAATCCTGACTTTCCTCCACTAAATGCTGTAATTTGTGACAAATTCTGACACCTGAATCTCGGTGATAGACATTTAATCTCCGGGACTCTCATATTTATTTGCATTGACATGGATTGTGACTCCCTGCGTGGAGTTTGCATGTTCTTCCCGTGTCTGCGTGGGTTTCCTCCGGGCGCTCCGGTTTCCTCCCACAGTCCAAAGACATGCAGGTTAGGTGGATTGGTGATTCTAAATTGGCCATAGTGTGTGCTTGGTGTGTTTGTGGGTGTCCTGCGGTGGGTTGGCACCCTGCCCAGGATTGGTTCCTGCCTTGTGCCCTGTGTTGGTTGAGATTGGCTCCAGCAGACCCCCGAGACCCTGTGTTCGGATTCAGCGGGTTGGAAAATGGATGGATGGATGGATGGATGGATTGTGACCAAGCAGGACAAGAAGTGGTAGAGATCGTCTTTCTTTCCCTAAATTACTTTAAGTTCAGAGTCTTTCTTTAATAATATGTACAATTTGTTTCTTCCACATCTGAATGGTGCTAGACTACAGGATTTTGTTCACTCAGATGTGTACCGCAGGCCTTAGGACTCACACTTAAACAACAGCTATAAATACTGTAACTTTAGATGTAATAATGTCTATGAAACCACTGCAGTATATTAGCTTTAGCTAACATTCATTTTTTTGCCTACATATGCTGTATAAAATGTTCAACCTAATATTCCCCTCTTAACTACTATAGGACCATAACTGGGACAAAGTGTAGAAAAATATGTTACATTTCTTATTTGTTTAGATATGGTTGCCTTTTTTCTTATTTCTTAACTTTGAGGAATATCTGAAGACCAAGATGGTAACCAGTGAGCCCTTGCAGCCCAGCATCTCTCAGTTCATTGAATCAAATGTTGTTAAACTCTACAACTCCAACCATCTCAACAAAAGCTCCTCACTAATGCCATATTGTCAGACTTAATTGTAGGCTACAACATGCCCTCTCAATTGTTGAACATAGGAGCTCTCGTCACTTCATGTTCATTGTCGATAATAAGTACACACGAGACTTTTACCTCTAAAATAGAAAATTGGTTGCAGAGAAACAAGCAAAAGTCAAAAAGCAAGCGCAGCAAGCTGAACATCTCTCTGTAACTGTGGATGTGTGGCCTGATAGGAAAATGAGAGGCTACCTGGGATAGCAATGGAGAAAGAAACCCTTGAGCTGAGGTCCAGTCTGCTGTCGTGCAAACAGTTTGAGTGAACACACACAGGTGATCGAATATGTGAACAGCTGGAAGGTCTTTGCAATGATTACAGGAAAAAAAACACAAGATTACTTACATTATCACTATGATTTAAAAACTTACTGTATATATCAGGAGAAGGTATTGACCAAACATGAGACCTGAAGACTTGTGCCACAAAATTACAGACTTGACGCCTGACTTGAGTTTACTTCAAGGACTTGAGGCCTGCTTAGGACTTGCTTCTTCTTACTGTCCTCATAGGTGGCGCAGTGGTAGTGCTGCTGCTTTGCAGTAAGGAGACTGTGGAAGATTGTGGGTTCACTTCCCGGTTCCTCCCTGTGTGGATAGCGCTTTGAGTACTGAGGAAAGCGCTATATAAATGTAATGAATTATTACTTAGGACTCGCTTCTTATTATGTGAGACTTGCTGGGTACGTGAGGTTTAAGACTTGAGACTTGCTTGTGCTTGCATAATTGGGACTTGATCACACCTCTGACGAAAAGTGACACTTTGTGAGGAGTCCTCGCTCTTCAATCAGGAAGCTGGGGATTCTGCCCCGTCTTAGCACCACTTTGTCATGTGATCAAGCAGACCACCCTGCCCCCCAATCCCCCTTTGTTTCTCCTCTCTTTTCAGTGCCCACGACCAGACTGACGTCTCCTTCACTTTTCACTAGTCACTGATTGCAGACTCAGTGGTACAGTTGTACGGTTCATGAACGTCTCAGTACACGTACAAATCGGTTTACGACCAAAAAGTTCGCCAAACTTTTGCCTCGGTTCATGACCACAAGCCAGTCTCCCTTTCGGTTTGTACATGTTCAGTCTCTCCCTGTGCATTTCCTGTGCAGCGAGCAAGAGAGGGAGAGTGAGAGAGACAGACACACACACACACACACGCACGCACACACACACACACACACACACACACACACACACACACACACAGGCAACGCTAGAGAGAGAGGGGGCTGGACTCATAAGGTAGAGAAGGCAGTTAAAGAATGCACTGGGCTTGATTTTGTTTTCACTTCTGTTTACAGCGATCGGTTCGTAGCCTGCATTGTTGCAATGTTACTTTTCTTGGTGGTTTATTAAATTATGGATTTTTTCAAATGTTCATTTTTTCCCTGTGCTTAAAACTCATTAAAAAAAAAGTGTTTTTAGCCAGCGGTTGGTAGTGCTATAGCTCAAACTATTGCAGTGTTAGTTTTCACAGTTGTTCAAGGTTTTCTCAGTGTTACTCAACGTTTTTACATTTAATTTACTATTACGCTGTGCATTCTATGGTTTAATTAACTATATTTGTGCTTAAAAACTTAAAACAAATATATTTACATACAGTTCGTATGGTCTGGAACGGATTAACTGTATTTACATACAATCCTATGGGGGAAATTGTTTTGGTTCACGACCAAATCGGTTTACGACCAGAGTTTTGGAATGAATTATGGTCGTGAACCAAGGTTCCACTGTACCCAGTGGCTGCCCAGGGGAACAAGTAAGAAAATGTGCGTGCGGACACTTGATGAGCTGCTTTAAAAGTTGGAGCATTTTTACATTTTCTAATCACTTCATCAAAGGTTTTGTTATCACCATTTTGTTTATGACATATTTTTATAACAGTGAATCATCAGAAAGAACAGCAATAACAGAATATAATTCCATGTACTACTAGTAAAATTAAATCATGTTATAGTAACATTTTATCAAGGGGCTGAAGTCACCTTCACAGACAGATGTCTACTCAAGTGATGTGAAAGTTTCTGCCCTGTTGTGGATGTGGAGATCTGCAGATAACTGGAGTTCAAACTTCTTAAACATCAAAACTGATGGAGAATTAAAATCAGGGCTGACGTCTCAAGATAAAAATGTTGACTGTATCTGAACATGACAGACATGGGGTCATTGTGGTCCATAAATAACAGATTATAATCTGTAGATAATGCAGCTGTGAGTTTGTGTTAAGTTAAATTTACACAAATCCTGAGGACACGTTTAGTCACTGAAGTGTTACTGAGCCGTCTGTCACACATTTGTACTTAAGTCACTTTCACATTTAATGTTGTGGACATGAACACCATGTCACTTATCCACATTGATTCTGAGCTGCTGTGACTGACATTCACACAAGATGGGACGGGATGGAGGCAGAAGAAGAAGAGGAAGAAGACTGTTAGCAAATAATGAGACCTACTGCTGCATTCTGGGACAGTAAGGGATGGTGATACGTAAATAAACAATATAATTACTACCATACTGAAGAAATAAAAAAGGGCATTATTTAGTGAATTGAATATATAAACACACATTACTGTCATTCATTCCATATAAGGTAATACTTTGTTTCTGGCCCCGCCCACGTCTGACCCCGCCCCATCCTGTGGTGTATTTACTTCAGCACATGACTGCAGGCTGTTGAACAAGTAAGAAATATAAAGTATATATAAAAAATATAAAAGTTGAAGTAAAAGCTCTCATTATAAATGTGAGGCATTAAATTTATCCGTAATTGAAGCCACACAGAATGGTACTTTGTATTCAGACAGTTGAGTTCACAAATTCACCAATATTTTTCAACTATAGATCTTGAAATTTCAAAACTGTGTACAGCGCATTATAATCACAATATCTCAGTAGACATTGGACTGTCGCATACATTAAACTTGAAGAATAAATGTGCCAAGTTTCACATTTCAGTCCACTGGGAACCAATGTCTTTCATGCTGAGAAATGGACAGACAGATAGACAGACAGACAGACATGGCCATCACAGTTGGTGCTTTTTGCATTTTATGAGAACACACCTAAACATGAATGGAGCTTCACAATCAAAAGAAAAGAAAGAGCTAAAGTATAATGTGAAAAAAAGATAGAAATGGAGAGAATGACAAGTGATAACAAGAGAATGTAGCCTAATAACAGAGAGGCCTGTCACTCAGGTTGGTGCTTAAAATCCAAAGGTGACTCCTCTAGTGACACACACATTGACTACACACACACACATCTGTTCTCATTCATCCAATTCAGAGTTATGAGGGTTGCAGGGCCTATCCAAACAGCACAGGGTGCAAGGCAGGAAACTGCCCTGGACAGGACCCACTCACATACACAAACACACACACTGTGACCAAATTACAGGTAATAATTAATATAATTAGTACCAGAGGTTCTTTTAAGTATTTTTCATTTGTTTTACACTCATGTTACCTGTGTGTTACCTGTAGAGTGAGGAATACTGAATCATATTAGAAAGGAAAGTTTCTGCCAGCCAGCTCTCCATGTTGTTTGACTTCCATTGCTGCAGGTGAGACCTTCCATGAAGTAACATGGGGACACCAAGAGGGCAGTTAGAATATCCATGATGCATTGCGCCTGTCATAAAGTCACTTCATTGAGAACAGGTAGGTGTGAGAAGAAGTGAGCCCAGCGCTGACCTCTACTGGTGAACCCAGTCATCAGCTATGAGGTTTCAGCAAAACTAAAATGTTCAACCTGCTGTTATGTTATTTAACGTAAATATCCCATTAACCTTTACATATCACACTAGAGTATAAAGATATGAAATTAGTCGCAACTATCCATGTCCTCTTTTGGTTGATAAGACGTTCAGAACTGCAAACTGTTGTTGCATCTAAAAACCAAAACTAAAATGTCTTGGGTACCTCTAAAACATTTTTATTTTTTACTTTTACCAACAAATTAAAATTTTACCCAGGTGCCTCTGCAGATGTGCTGCTGATTCTGAAATGATCAAAAGTGAGCAACACACCAAACAGAACTGGAACTGTATCATATACTGTATACTGGTCCCTTATACCAGACCCTTACTGCAGACCAGTTTAGATGGACCCCACAAAGGCTCTCCTACCTCATCATTAGTGAGGATCTCCTTGCTGACCAGGCTCTCCAGGATGTTTGTCATCTTAGCTTTAATCAGATAGGCCAGGCAGGGCCTGAAGTACTCTGTGATCTTGAGGAGATCTTCATGATGGTATCTTTGGAGAACCTTAGGAATGGTCTGCGTCCAAACTGTAGAGAGAAGACAGAGATGGAGATATAATGACGAAGAGCTGTGGAGACTCAGGGTTACAAGTTAGACCAACACAAACCTTCAGAGTCATAACTAGAAGAGTCAAGAAGAAGATAAGCAAGCTAAAGTTCTGTGTAGCTGAGCATAATTATGAAATCAACAAACAAATTAAAAGAGCAGGCTCAGTTATGGGACTAAGAGAAGAGTATGAAGACAAAACACTGAGGACTTTCAGCCAACAAATTACTCAGCAGAAGTGTGTCAAGAAACACGACTGGGGGTCTAACATACCAACAGCAATACACCTGTATAGTGACTCAAAGGGACTGGGGCTGGCAGGTCAGAAGTTTTCTTTTTTAAATTTTCTTCTATCTATCTATCTATCTATCTATCTATCTATCTATCTATCTATCTATCTATCTATCTATCTATCTATCTATCTATCTATCTGTCTGTCTGTCTGTCTGTCTGTCTGTCTGTCTGTCTGTCTGTCTGTCTGTCTGTCTGTCTGTCTGTCTGTCTGTCTGTCTGTCTGTCTGTCTGAGGAAGGTGTACCTGTGATTATGGACACAGTTCAGCCTATTAATGAAGTTCTCCCTCAGTCATATGACATGCAGTGCCATGATATAACCCAACTGCTCAAACAAAGGATACTGTGAATGATGTAATTGATGTTGTTGTGTCTACTGAGCTGATTGATACACAAACTGCAACACCCACGTATGCCCACGTTAATGTGCTGTCTACTGTAACTGTTCTACAACATATTGGGCTGTACACCGATGGGTTTGCAACTTAATAATTCTTAATAATAATTCTTTGCATTTATATAGCGCTTTTCTCACTACTCAAAGCGCTCAGCAATTGCAGGTTAAGGGCATTGCTCAAGGGCCCAACAGAGCAGAGTCCCTATTGGCACTTATGGGATTCGAACCGGCACCCTTCCGAACTTCTTTTGAACTGCTGATCTGGTCTTGGGTCACTGAATTGATTTCTATAGCATTATGACTTAATGGTAATAAAATAATTTAGTAGTTCAGATTCTTCTTTGTTTATTATTTGCTTATTCATGTATACATGGATCTATGACAATTAATTAACTGATAGTGAGCTGCTTGTGTCAAAGGTAACTATCTAATATGACAACAGAATCTTTCCATCTGATGATTCCAATGCCCCTTTATCTGAGGTGACTTTTCCAAAGGTAAGAGAACAGCCCGGCAGCAGAGCAGTTGCACCAAGTGCCACTTCCAGATACTAAGAAGAGAAATAGAATAGCGCATGGGTAGTGATGGTTTATAAATATTCTATTACTTATAATTCTATACAAATGACTAACAGAAATGCAGTATGTAATCAGTAGCTCTAGTGAGAATATGCTGGACAGATGTCACAAATCTCTTATGTAGTTTGTAGTCTTGACCAAGAAAAATGTTTAATCTCATGTTTGTATGAAGAACGGTGTGATAAGGATGCTGTATAGCGCCCGACCTGGCACAGACTGACACAGAGGGACGTGTAAAAACACAGGAAGACTTTATTTTTATTCAGCTGGAGGGCACGTCTTAACCGTGAACCCTCCAGTCACAACACAGTCCCAAGCACAGTAACAACACAAGTAACAACCCTTCTTCTGGCACCACCACTCCTCCCAGACAACCTCGTCCTCTTCCACCCGATTCTGGCTATGAGTGGTGGTTGCCGGTCCTTTTTATAGCCCACCCAGAACTGCCCCAGGTGCTTGATCACCTGTTTCTGATTTCACTTCCGGGCGGGGCTGTAGAGATGTCCAGGCTGGCTCCGGGATCCATGCAGCACCCCTGGCGGCCACCCCTGATCCCCACAGGGTTGTGGAAGACTCCATCTCCCATGGAACCCTGCGGGAAACTGAGGCACCATCGTCAGCCAGGGAGGCTGCCACCAAGTGTCCCAGGGGAGGTACGAAGAAGCGCATGGCTGCTCCCCCAGAACATAAGTAGAAGGGGATTCCCGGCTGGGCATGGGACCCAGTTGCCTGCTAAAATGGACATAACAAAGTTTCTGATGGAGCAGGTGCCCATGGTGACCAATGCTGGACAACAGTAAACACAAACAGAAAGCCCCTTCACATTATGTCACACTTCTGAATTGACAACAGGACTCTTGACCAATGAATGTGGGGGAGAAGTGGGTCTTCAATTGAAAAGTACAGTGAAGTATGAAGAGGCTTTCTGTTTGTGGACTACTTTCATTTTCCAGAGATATAAAGTCTTTCAGTCAGTCATTATCCAACCCGCTATATCCTAACATAGGGTCACGGGGGTCTGCTGGAGCCAATCCCAGCCAACACAGGGCACAAGGCAGGAACAAACCCCGGGCAGGGTGCCAAGATATACTGTATATTTAACAATATTTTAGCAAACAATATATGTGTTTTGCATGTTACGTGGATATGACGGGATGACTTGATGTGTGGATTATGCTACACGAGTAACACTGGAGTTTTTTTATGGTCATTTTTTATTGTTTGCTTTTGTCCAGCATTGGTCATCATTTCCTGTGTTCTAACTTTGTTAAGTCCAATTTCCACAAAAACATGAGGTGAAAAATGTTTCTCTGCTGTCACTTCAAGCTGCATAGTCTAAGCATAAAAATATAATTCTGGGGTGGAGGTTTCCTTTAAGAACTGCAGTTATATTTTCATACTTTCTTGTTCTTGTAATAATTATTTTAACAGCATTTTCAATTAACTGAAAGCAGCATAAAGAAACGATTTGAGCAGCCAGTGAATACCACATTGGTCAAACCTACAGTACTTGAGATAAAGGCAGGAATAATTTCTCAGTATCCTACATATTTAGAAAACGCCTTAATTTCCCAACATTTTTAAGATGGAAAAAACATGTTTTGTAACGTGTGCTTTAAACGACAGGCCAGTTTCAAAGATAGCACTAAGATTGTGGGCTGACTCTGTAGGACTGATGGTGATTCCAACTGAGTTAAATAATGACAGAATATTATTACAGTATCATCATTCCCTCCAATAATTAACATTTCTGTTTTTTCTGTATTCTAAGCCAAGTCATCCAATGTTTTTTAACTCACAAACACAATTAATTTAAGACAGCATCAGAGAAACGTCAATTGGTCTCAAAGAAAGATATAACTGGGTGTCGTCTGAAAATTAATGTTAAGTTTTCTAACGATAGATGCCAATGGAAACATGTAAAGTGAAAGTTCTGTGTAGCTGAGCATAATTATGAAATCAACAAACAAATTAAAAGAGCAGGCTCGGTTATGGGACTAAGAGAAGAGTATGAAGACAAAACTGAGTATCATTATGAACAACACTGCACATCCGGTCTCTGACACACCAACACCAAACACGACTGGGGGTCTAACATACCAACAGCAATACACCTGTATAGTGTCTCAATGGTACTGGGGCTGGCAAGTCAGAAGTTTTCTTTTTTAAATTTTCTATCTATCTATCTATCTATCTATCTATCTATCTATCTATCTATCTATCTATCTATCTATCTATCTATCTATCTATCTATCTGTCTGTCTGTCTGTCTGTCTGTCTGTCTGTCTGTCTGTCTGTCTGTCTGTCTGTCTGTCTGTCTGTCTGTCTGTCTGTCTGTCTGTCTGTCTGAGGGAGGTGCACTTGTGATTATGGACACAGTTCAGTCTGTTAATGAAGTTTTCCCACAGTCATATGACATTCAGTGCCATGCTCAAACAGTGGATACTGTGAATGACTCCTCCCAGAATTACTCCTCTTTGAATATGCAAATCAATATAAATAACCCTTAAGCCCAGCGTTCTTACTTTTCTTTCTCCAAATACTCAATCGCCACACAATCAGCTCTGTAATAGACGTTAAGCCGTCTGTAAGCTTAGAACGCTGATTCTTCAAAACTTTTAAGGAACATCGAAATATCTTCGTAATGTTTAATTATTCTATCCATCTATCCTTCCAGTGTCGCGTCAGCCACAGCATGAATACAGTGCGAGGCAGGAACAAATGGTGAACGAATCTCAAGCTCGCTAGCACTGCGCCACCGTGTAGTTAAAGTTAAAGTTTTATCTGTATAATATAATCAACATATTTTGCTGCATTTCATCTTAAAAATGATATCGTCATCATATGTAAATATGTGCTTTATAAAGTGGCTCAGGTTGTGCAATATTATAACTGTATCCTAAGTACAATTACCTCACGGTAACTTGCAAGTCCAAACAGATCTACAAGGAGCACTTGGTGGACTGATTGAGTGCGTTTAGAGTTCTTGGGATGAAACTGTTTGTGAACCGCGAGGTCCGAACAGGAAAGGTTCTGAAGTGTTGGTCTTATGAGAGCAGTTCAAATAGCGAATGGCTGAGGCAGCGAGTGCTTGATTCTGTATACCGATAATTCTCTTTCCAATCACTGTAGATCTGTGATTCACACTCAGATACAGTGATATTAACACTCCGAGTGGTGCAGTGAGAGTAATATGGAAAAGATGATCCACTGTGGCAACCCCTAATGGGAGCAGCTGACAGAAGAAGAAGAAGGTGCAGTGACAGTAACAACGCTAAAGCAGTTATGGTATTTAGAATAGTTTGACCATTCTGTGGACCATTATATTGTTACAGGTTAATTACAATCAGATGCATTAAATTTATGAACAATATGCGGTTAATTTCAGTGTATTTGATAAAGCCGCCGTCATGGATGGGGATCTAAGAAAGGGTAACCACACAGGAACAGTAGCACTGCTTTGACGCTGGGTGCCACCAGTCTGCAAAACCGAGCGGAGAACTTGCATACGACATGGTATGAGGTACCGTGGAAATGTGCGTGGCTTTACGCCAAGTGTAGGTTTTATACATCGCGATTTGAACATGGAAACATTCTTACGCAACATTTCTGTGCGTACGCACCGTTTATACATGAGGCCCCTGTTATTATAATGAGTGCTGACATGACAAGCAAATTACACCCAAAGTGATGACTATGCTGCACCAACTGTATTTTAATTCCCAATCTAAAAAGGATAAATCTGCGTATTTGCTGTGTAGACAGTTTTTGGCTTTTTTCCAGTTTTTATCGGCTACCTGTTGTCACTTCTCTAAGAACTGACTGACAGGTCAGGAATATCTTAGCCAAGTGCCACTCCATCATGCCTGCTGTGCTAGAAGACATTAGCTGACCTTCAGTACATCTAGTTTTTGTATGGTGTGAGTGTAAACACAAAAAAGAAAATGCTGTTATACATAAAAAGGCAATTTGCAGCCACGTGCAGCTCTCCTAACGTAATCAGAGCAATTCACTGCACTCAAATTGTAATACGGTCACCTAGTGAGAATGAAGCTACTTTTGTTAACAATGAGTAGAGGTTAATGCACAAATCACCTGTGATGCTGAGATGTGGCTGACAAACATCAGTGGATTGGGTCAATGCGGGTTTCATTTATTTTGAGGCAAAGTAGCTCTGACAGACTTGTTGGTAGGTGCTGTAGGAGACACGTCCTGTAGGTCACTTACTGTGTTGTGTCATGAAGAATAGTCTTGTATGAAGCTCTGTGTTTTGGCCTATTGCTACTTTCTTATGTCATGCTCAAGATCTCACAGAAACGATGAGCTTCTGAACATTAATGAAGAACTGAAGGGTTTGGAGGAGCAGATACTAAAGCTTCACACTCACTGCAGGCACCTGAAAGCCCTGAAGTTACAATGTAATGTAGCAGGATGTTCTGAGGTGGCTTCCTCTTCCAGCAATTGCCAGTTGGCTTTGTCCACATCTCAGCAGCATCTGAAGCTGACGAGTATCTGTTTTACCTCTGGGCTCTCTCAGGACGGAGTATGAGAGCACCAACGAGAAAAGGGACATCCACCTCAAGTGCCCAGAAAAGTACTGACGTGTTGAAGCTCTCAGCTCTGGACCAGTTGCCTGCCAAAGTGCTGTTGTCGTTGTGGGGCACTCCACCATAAGAAACCTGAACTGGGCACTTGCTTGCCAGAAGAATTTTGTGTTTTGTCCTCCTGGGGCACAAAAAGCTCCATATGTCCTCGCGAGGCAGAAAGGTGTCAGCGCTGTTGTTTTCAATGTGGGAACTAGTGACATTTGCAATTGCTGGTCAGAGGTGCTGAAGGAGGACTTTAGGTTGGTGCTGCACATACTTGAGAGGGGTCCTGGAACTCAGTTGTGCGGATTGTCTCTGGACCACCACTGATGTTGTGATGTTCAGGTGATGTTCAGAGGGGAGCGTTCTGTACCAACACAACTTGATCAAAGTCCTCTGCAGCTGTGATGTTTTTTTGAAAATGGATACCCCAACTTGCCATGAGACCCGCCACGTTGAATCCTCTAACATCCATCCATCCATCCATTTTCCAACCCGCTGAATCCGAACACAGGGTCACGGGGGTCTGCTGGAGCCAATCCCAGCCAACACAGGGCACAAGGCAGGAAACAATCCCGGGCAGGGTGCCAACCCACCGCAGGACACACACAAACACACCCACACACCAAGCACACACTAGGGCCAATTTAGAATCGCCAATCCACCTAACCTGCATGTCTTTGGACTGTGGGAGGAAACCGGAGCGCCCGGAGGAAACCCACGCAGACACGGGGAGAACATGCAAACTCCACGCAGGGAGGACCCGGGAAGCGAACCCAGGTCCCCAGATCTCCCAACTGCGAGGCAGCAGCGCTACCCACTGCGCCACCGTGCCGCCCTCCTCTAACATGAAGACTAAAAAAAAAATAAAGAATGACCTAAGAATATTTATGTTAGGCAGAATGTCTAGTGGGTGCTGGTGGTCTTTTGGCCCTCTTGAACCCCTGCAAAGTTTGTTTTTTTTCCCGGCTTAACTGGATTTGTTTTCCTGTCCACCCTGGCCATCTGACCTTATCATTAGGCCATCATTTACAGACTTCTATATTTAAGGACTCCAGTTTTCTGAGAAGGTTCAGCTTCAGGTTGAAGACTCAGCTGCCACATTCTGGTATTCCACATCCCAGCATCTCAAAGTCCACAGAAAGAGAAAGAGAAGAAATTTGACAGAGGAGAGCAGAAGAATGCTGGGGGTCTGATGTGGAAGGCCAGTGCGTGAAAGGCCGAGTCTTCAACCTGCAGCTGGACAAAATTTACTTTTTTTAATTATATAGCTTTTGTAAGTGTGTATTATTTAGTTATTGTTTGTATTCCATTTGTTCATTATTATTTTTATGTTCTTTTAACTTGTTTTTCTTTGCATGTAGCTATGTCTTTGACATGTTGTGATCACTTTGTGCTCAACATTTGTATGAAAATGTGCTACAGAAAGAAATAGTGCTGTTGTTGTGACGGTGCTGCACATGGGGGCTGGCTTGTTGGTCACTGGCTGCCCCCTCAGTGTGTCACATGGCCTGTGACAGTCATTGTAGCAGCAATCACCTCATTACATGTGCCAGGTAATAGTGGCTACCCACTACATCGACCCTCAAAACTCAGAGGAGATGCGCTATAATGCCATGCATGATTTTATGCTCTCAGTTGTGAGCACAGCGAGATACTTTTGAATGCAGGAGGCGGGGGTCTCAATGTATTAGGAGGGATGCTGTTCTACCAGCCAAAGAAGTTCTGAAGCATCATAATTGCATATTTATGAGGTTTATTAGCATGTTCCATACTGTATATGGATGTTTCAGGGGGCATTCAAGACTATTAAATTATATAGGAATGTCTGTACACCTGATTTTATCATGAGGCCCCTGGTCACCACACCACAAAAAAGACATAGCAACATTTGAAACTGTGCAGAGGAGAGCAACCGTGTGCATCATGGGAATCTGACAGGGTCAGAGAATTAAACCTGTTTAGTCTCAAGCAGAGGAGACTGTGTGGGGACCTCTTCCAGGTCTTTAACGTTCTCAATGGCATTGATAAAGTAGGTTCCGTGACATTCTGTCAACTTAAGGGTGAATCAGGTGCTCAAGGACATCAGTGGAAATTAAAGGCAAGTGCATTTAAAACTGAAGCCAGGAAGCACTTCATTACTCAGAGTTGTGGGGCTCTGGAACAAACGACCAAGGCATGGAGTTACAGGAGAAACCTCAACAACCTTTAAGAAAAACCTGGGTGAGATATCAGGACAGCTTAGACACAAAACTCAAGAGGAAGGCTTTCAAGCCTACATAGGCCCAAAATGGGGGCCAGGCTTTAAAACTTCATAAATACTTTTACGTGTCACAAAAACACAGAAATACCCTTGAAGGGCCAGGAAAAGAAAGTGACATGAGTGTATGATCATTTTACCAAAGACGTGGAAACTAATGGGCCATATGGCTTAACATGGAAAAGACTAATGACTGGCTGGTGGCTCACTGTCAGCCATTTATCTCAGTGGAGTTTAGTTAGTGCAGGTCCACAGAATAAAAATACCTCAAGTCACTTGGACAAGCAACATTTGCCTTTGAGTTCCTAAGACGGTGTTTATACAAAAACCATCACACATCACTCAAAGCCAAAATGCTCATCATTCAGAGGCTTCTGTCCATCATCCAAAATAAGAACACTGCTGAAATGTGAGGTAAACAAGCTTGAAGTTTTCCAGATGTGGTGACTGCAGCAAATGCTGAGAGTATCCTCACACGATCATCTAGCAAATGAAACCACCAGGCCACAACGCAATCAGCAACCAATAGTTAAAGACAAGATACAGTAACAAAGGCTCTGCTGGTTTGGTCACATCAGTGGAATGGACAACTGCCACCTGCTGTAAAAGGACCTTCTGGACACAGTAACCAGTGAAGTAAACGGTACAGTGAACTGCCCCAAAGAAAGCAGGGATAAGACAGATCAAAGGAGACCTGTGGAGCCAGTGACTTAAGGTAGTGGATACAAGACAAGTGGCTGTAGATCAGAGAGTCTGGAAAGCAGTAGTACAAGATGCCAGGTGTCCAGTGGCACCCACAGCAATGCACTGGCTCAGTGACCATCAACGTTGAGACGCTCACTAAGGTGAAAAAGAAAAACTATGTGAACATATGGATAATGCCAGGCAGATGCCATTGTGGTATTATTATCATGGAACCATGTTAACAAGTTCAAACCGGTGGACAGAGTCATGGTACTCATTCCCACATCACACTTATGGCTTTTAGTAGACTGGAAAGGACCATGTGAGGCTAAAGAAAGGCAGGATTTAGTGGACTAAATGGTGGTACAGCCCAATAGACCACCTATACAGTGTGCTTGTGTAAGTTTACTGAAATCTTTTAAAACCAGAGAAGATTCAATGGCTGCACAAAAGAAAAAATTGTCTGATGTTGAGGATTCAATGCTGAGACTCATCTAGTAGTGACCCAGAGGTGAGTGAATGTGAATGTCCTTATTGATTCACTAATGAGAAATGTGTTGAAGTTTAGCTAGAGGTTCAGAAAATGCTAGATCTTGGTGTGACAGAGGAAACCACAACAAACAAGCACACCATGATTTGAGACCCCAGTGGGCACTGGCACTACTGTGTCCTTCCATTTGAGCTACATGGGGCACCAGAGACCTTCCAGTGTCAAACTGCTTGCTCCTCACAGCCTTTATAGAGATGTGCATGTTGACATGTTTTACCAGCACCTTGGAGGTCCACTTAATCCATCTATCTGCTATCCTTTTGATCTTTCAACAGGCCCATCTTCACATTTACTCTGATGTAAATCAGATCATCAGTGGAGCCGATTCTCCACATCATCTGGAGACCACTGGATTGAGTAACCAGGTATGCATCAGTGGAGAGAAGCCCACGTTATAAAGTGTTACACAACTTCGACATGACGTGCTTGGCTCTCAGTTTACACTCATCATGGACCTCCACGCTCCATTGTGGTGGGACGGCCCACTGTGAAGATGTTTTTGGATAAACAGCCTGTGGGAGATGGCCAGTCGTTCATCCCGGCCAATACCCCCAGGCCACTAGATGGAGCCCTCCCTGTAGCATGGAAGTGCCCCAAAGACCAGCAGGGAATCATGGACAATGGAGTTTTTATTCCCAACCTGCTGGACACCGTGGGACCCACCAGAGGACGCTGCAGGGAGGCTCAAGGACTTATACGTGCCCTATAACCCGGAAGTACATCCTGATCCCATGACCAGAAGGAACGACGTGCTTCCGGGATGAAGAAAAGGACTTTTAATCCGACCCGGAAGTGATAACAAGTCATGGACTGCAGGGTTGGAACCATTTCCGGGTCAGGGACTATAAAGGACTGTGGGAAACCCCAGACGAGTGAGCTGAGCTGGGTGGAAGGGTGGCAATGCGTCTGGGAGTGGAGGATTGATTGATTATTGATTTATTATTTTGTTATTATATGAGTATAGTGGAGTGTAGAGTGCTTTGTGCACATTATTATTATAAAATAAAGTCATATTGGACTTTTATCTGGTGTCTGACGTCTGATCTGAGGGTGTAAGGGGTCGACAGTGCCTCTATCGTTCACAAGCCCTACAGGTTTAACGTAGTTCATTGCAGAAAGACTCTCCACGCAGTGGCTCATTAGGTACACTTGTGCTCCTAGGGCACAGCTAAGGGGGGGGGCGTTGTCACATGTTTGACCGTGGTGAGGCTCTTATGGGGACCAATTTGGAAAGTTAAGGAAATAGTTAAGGAATTGGGTGTGACACCATTGCTAACACACTTCCCACTTTCACCTCCAGCCTTGAAGATGCTACCAAAGAAATAGAACTCTGACATCTCTCTGACATCATGTAGGTGGATTGGTGGCTCTGAGGCCTGCACTAGCAATCAGAAGGTTGCCGGTTTGAATCCTGCAAATGTCAATAGGGACTCTGCTCTGTTGGGCCCTTGAGCAAGGCCCTTAATCTGCAATTGCTGAGCGCTTTGAGTAGTGAGAAAAGCGCTATATAAATGCAAAGAATTATTACCTCTTTTGTGACAGCAAAGACCCCAACTCTTCAGGTGTCACATTTTAAAACTGGACCATAACAGGGGGCCGATGTCAGTCTGATGACCGATACTGAACGATACACGCCGGTGCCATAACAAACACTTTGTGTAGCCTTTTTCTTTATTTGTTTTGACAGGAGGGAACTCAAATGGGGTTCCTACCAAGAGACCCCAAACCTCTGAATTTATTTAAGTTTACAACACAGCAGGGTTATTGCCATTAACAATGAAGAGGTGCTCATAAAAATGGAGGCACTTTAGGTGGGCTTCAAATTGAGAAGAAAGAAACACAAAACAAAAGAGAACTGGTCAGGACATGAATGAGGACCACAGGGTACACTGCAGGGCTCAGCTGAATTTGGGTGAACTCTGTGCTCAGATGGTACAAAAAATTTAAATTTAGGGATCAATGTGCTCTCAGTCATTAGCTTTGAATTATTAAAAGCTTATGCTAATATTCTCAAGACACCGTTTCTTTGTCAACATAAAGGCTGCTGGTTTTTGTCTGTTTTTCATTTTGGCTGCTAAGCTTATAACTGAGGTGAGATAATAAAAAGTCAAAGACACCGTGTACTCTGAGAGAGCTAAACAGCACATTGTCTTAGAAATACAGCGCTGAGATTTTAACCTTAAGAGAGCTGGATAGGCCATTATTTTAGAAAATACACAGAGAGTTTAAATCTACAATATGTATCAATGTTTTCTTATGTATCGATGCTATTTAATCAAATTAAAGTCAAACGTGTTGTATTAGCTAGCTCTAGATCATATAAGAGTTCATTATTAAAGGCTTGTGCCTGGGTTGTTATTTCTTCTAAAACTGCCTGTGCTGTCAGCTCAAGGCCGTCTACCTTCACTTGTAGGCTCCTGCTTTCTTGCCTGTTTGCTCGGACTCTAGCATGAGGTGGTGACAAGCCAAGGAGACGGTGTACTGTGAGAAAACTACACACCATTGTCTTAGAGAGGCAGCTTCTTAAAACTTTACCTGTGAAAGATGCTTCTGCATCAAGTAACTGTTGTCTGAGCGGCTCAGTATCTCATGTGTGGGTCCTCCCGATTTTGACTTTAATGTTCTGAATTGATCGATGAATAAGTCTCAGGCAGGGTAAGGAGTAATGTTGGCAAGTTTGGGTGAGATGATGGACACTAGTGGGCTTGTACATTACATAATGTTGGAGTCATGCATGCGCGCATAGGGAGCCGCTTAAAGACCCAGCGAGCAGCGTACTATATCGTGCCAGGGGACAAAGACGGGGTACTAACACCTCTTTCTTTATTTCCACAGAAAGACAGAAACAACGCTGCCTTGAATTTACCCGGACTCCCTAACCATGCGCTACCACTTCTGCATTCCTTCCTTCCCTCTGGTCCACTTCTGATGATGTCATGACTCCCATCCATCACCATGGTTCCTTCCCAGCATTCCATCTGCCTATTTCCGGTCCCACCCCATAGAATTGTCCTTGTATGCCTTTCATTTGGTCTGTTGTTGTGCTTTGAGAGCGAAACTGACCACCAAAACTTACAGTATACAGGGCCGGAAAACCCCAAAACTTTGTGCTTGTTTGTGTTTCTTTTACAGTGGGAAGAACTAGAAGGAGGAGAGTGATTTGCATAGATGATAAAAAATGTAATCTAAACTGAAGAACTTTCTAGTTAAAGCACTGGCACCATAGTGAAGTCTCGTTGTTACATTGCTGTGTAATAAAGATGTTCTTCTGCATTCCCATCTGGACTCCAAGACTGACTTCTTCTAAGAGAGAGAAGTTTTCTCCATGACAATGGCAACTCTGGCCAGTGATGAGTGACCTGTGACCTTTGTCCAGAGGTGGGTAGTAACAAGTTACATTTACTCCATTACATTTACTTGAGTAACTTTTCAGAAAAAAATGTACTTCTAAGAGTAGTTTTACTGCACCATACTTTTTACTTTTACTTGAGTACATTTGTGAAGAAGAAACACCACTCTTACTCCGCTATATTGGGCAACACTTGACTCGTTACTTTTTTCCATTTATACAGTAAACTATATTTTTGAAAGAGAGAAGTTGCCAGTGGATCTACTGCATGACTGTTTCACCAATCAGATGTAGCCATGCAGTCACATGACCACACACAAACTTCCTGCGTCTTGCAGCCTGTGAGAGACGTTTTAGTCATGCGGGGCTCCTGTTCACTGCCAAACGGTCACAGCTTCACTGCAAGAACCAGATCGTCGTTCCCAAGCCTGCCTTTCATGTCTTTTAACCTCATGCCTTTTGTCCTTTTCTTTGATTCCCCCTTCTTTTTTGTGCTGACCTATATATATATATATATATATATACACTCCCATCTCTGTTGGCCTTAATCACACGCCGCAGGAAGCCAATAAATCAATTGAGAACGATCAGACCCGCACGTGCAGGTGTGACTCGCTCCAACTCCCTCATTAACTCCCCGCAGTCATGCAATTGCGCCCACGGAGAGTGACACGGCTTTATGGGTTTGAAACTGGACTTTTTTTTTTTTTTTGAAGCCGTGGACCCGCTACACCACAAAGTGTATATGCAGTATGATACTGTCAGTGTACAGGATATCTCATCACTGTAAGTAGTTTGCACTGTTCAGACATATATCTCACCTACTGTAGGTATCAGCTTCAAAAGTTTTGTTGTGAAAAACTGAGATTTGGAACTTTGTGTTATTTGTGCATCTTTATTTTGTAAAGATGTGATTTATTTTTACTCATTTTTTTATTTTATTATTTGGAAATAGCAGAATTTGCACATCCTTCTATATAATTTGATAGTATCCTTATGTATGGTGTTCGCGTCAATACCTCAACTCAATACAAGTTAGAACCATGCAATGGGACTCTGCCTCTGTAGTTAGAACATAATGTGGTAAACGCGGACGCAGTATTGCATGATTGGCTTAGAATGTTCGAATGCTACAGTGACGCCGCTGGACAGCCGAGTATAGTAAGTCGGTGTTGGTTCGAGCAGATAACAGTAAGTAAGTTCGGTTGGTTTTTGGAACGTTGGTTTGGTTGGGCATACTTTCCAGGACTAACATCGTCGACTGACTTAAACCCTTCGACAGCTTCAGAACCGTAAGTAATTTACAACGTATTGCCATTTGCTTGGTACGTCGAAATCTATCTTTGGGCTGTTCGATTTTGGCATCCGTCCTTCTGACATCTATTGGCAAACTAAGTAATGATGGCTGGGTATTAACAACGGTCATTGTTTAAATTTTAGCCGATCTCAGATTTAAAATGACCACGCCATCATAATTATTACTCCAACTCTGATTAGAGTCATAAAATACGGTTTGTTTTGAAAATTTGTTTGCCGGATAAAATCAAATGAGGTGCGCCGAAGAGTGGAGTTCATGTCTCACAGCCCCATTTAAACAGGAAGCTCTTCATTACATATGCCGAAAAGGTCTATTTTAAGCACAAATCAGTACCATGATAACAAAATCATTTCAAGGACTTAAAAAAACAAATAATTATTTGCAGAGAAAGTATGGATTTCACAAAAATAGAATTTGTAGCCTGATTTGATCGGGCTCCCAGTTGCTATGTTTCTTTAAATTGCCAAGAGATGGCGGAAGTTTCCAAGTATGAGAAGGCTGACCATAGACATAGAATTACTAAACGCCGCATGATCAGCACCATTGTACGTCAACATCGCCGCTGCATTGCGAGTGGCACTGCTGTGGAGTGAAGTAATGAATAATGTGCTGCTTGGGATTGTACAAACCACTGTACACTCCAAACCAGATCCCAGGGGATTACATTTCATAGGTGAGGCTGAACAATTGTTTTGGTTATATTTCGCCATTAGAAAATCCATTTTATAATTTTAGCACTCAAGGTCACCTTACAATAAAATTAAACAACATTAGTAAAATTAAAACAAAAGAATGATATATCAAACATCAATAATTAGCAAACAAACAAAGATAACTGCCAGTAAAAGTGCAAAATTCACAATTGGTATGCCAGTTTGAAAAGATAAGTTTTGAGGGCAGTTTTAAAATGTGTTATTGAATCAACCTGACGGATATGAGAGGGAAGAGAATTCTCGAGTTCAGGATCACAATGAGACACTCGAGCTCCCATAGAACAGAGTTTGATGTGCGGTACGAAAAGTCGAGCTGCAGATGAGGATCTGAGTGAGTGAGAGGAGTGTAAGTCTGTAGGAGATCAGTAAGGTTGTGGAGAGCTTTAAATGTTCAGAGCGGTATTTAGTATCGTATTCTATAGTTAACAGGGAGCCAGTGAAGTTGAGAGAGAAGAGGTGTAATATGTTCAGTGGATTTAGAACAGCAGCTTATTATCCTGGCAGCAGAATTTTGAAGAAGTTGTAAGCGATGGGTACGTTTTTGTGGGATGCCAGATAGAATAGCATTACAGTAATCTATATGTGACGTGACTCTGGCATTAAACAATACTTCAGTACTGTGTTGCGTAAGAACAGGACGAAGTCTAGAAATGTTTCGGAGATGAAAGAAAGCAGTCCGAGAAATGTTACTTATATGGGAGGAATTATTTAATAATAATAATAATAATAATAATAATTATTATTATTATTATTCCATGGTCCACGATTATTTCAAGGATGTCTCAAATGCCACTGCAAACACAATCCAAAGTGGACAAACTTACAATAAAATGTGAATCAGAAAACTGTTTGTTCTATTTCTATGTTCTGTTTCTTGCATTTGGGAAATTCACCAGTTATAGATTCCCGGGCAACACCAGGTACTCCTGCTAGTTATTTTACATTTTTGTCCTTCTTATTACAACATCCATCCATCCATCCATCCATTGTCTCCCGCTTATCCGAGGTCGGGTCGCGGGGGCAGCAGCTTGAGCAGAGATGCCCAGACTTCCCTCTCCCCGGCCACTTCTTCTAGCTCTTCCGGGAGAATCCCAAGGCGTTCCCAGGCCAGTCGAGAGACATAGTCCCTCCAACATGTCCTGGGTCTTCCCTGGGGCCTCCTCCCAGTTGGACGTGCCCGGAACACCTCACCAGGGAGGCGTCCAGGAGGCATCCTGATCAGATGCCCGAGCCACCTCATCTGACTCCTCTCGATGGGGAGGAGCAGCGGCTCTACTCTGAGACCCTCCCGGATGACTAAGCTTCTCACCCTATCTTTAAGAGAAAGCCCAGACACCCTGCGGAGGAAACTCATTTCAGCCGCTTGTATTCGCGATCTCGTTCTTTCGGTCACTACCCATAGTTCATGACCATAGGTGAGGGAAGGAACATAGATCGACTGGTAAATTGAGAGCTTCGCCTTGCGGCTCAGCTCCTTTTTCACCACGACAGACTGATGCAGCGCCCGCATTACTGCGGATGCCGCACTGATCCGCCTGTCGATCTCACGCTCCATTCTTCCCTCACTCGTGAACAAGATCCCGAGATACTTGAACTCCTCCACTTGAGGCAGGATCTCGCTACCAACCCTGAGAGGGCATTCCACCCTTTTCCGGCTGAGGACCATGGTCTCGGATTTGGAGGTGCTGATTCTCATCCCAGCCGCTTCACACTCGGCTGCGAACAGATCCAGAGAGAGCTGAAGATCACGGCCTGATGAAGCAAACAGGACAACATCATCTGCAAAAAGCAGTGACCCAATCCTGAGCCCACCAAACCGGACCCCCTCAACGCCCTGGCTGCGCCTAGAAATTCTGTCCATAAAAGTTATGAACAGAATCGGTGACAAAGGGCAGCCCTGGCGGAGTCCAACTCTCACTGGAAACGGGTTCGACTTACTGCCGGCAATGCGGACCAAGCTCTGGCACCGATCGTACAGGGACTGAACAGCCCTTATCAGGGGGGCCGGTACCCCATACTCTCGGAGTACCCCCCACAGGATTCCCTGAGGGACACGGTCGAATGCCTTTTCCAAGTCCACAAAACACATGTAGACTGGTTGGGCAAACTCCCATGCACCCTCCAGGACCCTGCTAAGGGTATAGAGCTGGTCCACTGTTCCACGACCAGGACGAAAACCACACTGTTCCTCCTGAATCCGAGGCTCGACTTTCCGACAGACCCTCCTCTCCAGGACCCCTGAATAGACTTTTCCAGGGAGGCTGAGGAGTGTGATCCCTCTGTAGTTGGAACACACCCTCCGGTCCCCCTTCTTAAAGAGGGGGACCACCACCCCAGTCTGCCAATCCAGAGGCACTGTCCCTGATGTCCATGCGATGTTGCAGAGGCGTGTCAACCAAGACAGTCCTACAACATCCAGAGCCTTGAGGAACTCCGGGCGTATCTCATCCACCCCCGGGGCCCTGCCACCAAGGAGTTTTTTGACCACCTCGGTGACCTCAGTCCCAGAGATGGGGGAGCCCACCTCTGAGTCCCCAGGCTCTGCTTCCTCATTGGAAGGCATGTTAATGGGATTGAGGAGGTCTTCGAAGTACTCCCCCCACCGACCCACAACGTCCCGAGTCGAGGTCAGCAGCGCACCATCCCCACCATATACAGTGTTGACACTGCACTGCTTCCCCTTCCTGAGACGCCGGATGGTGGACCAGAATCTCCTCGAAGCCGTCCGAAAGTCGTTCTCCATGGCCTCCCCAAACTCCTCCCACGCCCGAGTTTTTGCCTCAGCAACCACCAAAGCCGCATTCCGCTTGGCCTGCCGGTACCTATCAGCTGCCTCCAGGGTCCCACAGGACAAAAGGGTCCTGTAGGACTCCTTCTTCAGCTTGACGGCATCCTTCACCACCGGTGTCCACCAACGGGTTCGGGGATTGCCGCCACGACGGGCACTGACCACCTTACGGCCACAGCTCCGGTCAGCCGCCTCAACAATAGAGGCACGGAACATGGCCCATTCGGACTCAATGTCCCCCACCTCCCTCGGGACATGGTCGAAGTTCTGCCGGAGGTGGGAGTTGAAGCTACTTCTGACAGGGGGCTCTGCCAGACGTTCCCAGCAGACCCTCACAACACGTTTGGGCCTACCACGCCTGACCGGCATCCTCCCCCACCATCGAAGCCAACTCACCACCAGGTGGTGATCAGTTGACAGCTCCGCCCCTCTCTTCACCCGAGTGTCCAAGACATGTGGCTGCAAGTCCGACGACACGACCACAAAGTCGATCATTGAACTGAGGCCTAGGGTGTCCTGGTGCCAAGTGCACATATGAACACCCCTATGCTTGAACATGGTGTTCGTTATGGACAATCCGTGACGAGTACAGAAGTCCAATAACAAAACACCACTCGGGTTCAGATCGGGGGGGCCATTCCTCCCAATCACGCCCTTCCAGGTCTCACTGTCATTGCCCACGTGAGCATTGAAGTCTCCCAGCCGAACGAGGGAGTCCCCAGAAGGTATGCCCTCTAGCACCCACTCCAGGGACTCCAAAAAGGGTGGGTACTCCGAACTGCTGTTCGGTGCATACGCACAAACAACAGTTAGGACCCGTCCCCCCACCCGAAGGCGAAGGGAGGCTACCCTCTCGTCCACCGGGGTAAACCCCAATGTACAGGCTCCAATTTGGGGGCAATAAGTATACCCACACCCGCTCGGCGCCTCTCACCGGGGGCAACTCCAGAGTGGTACAGAGTCCAGCCCCTCTCAAGGAGATTGGTTCTAGAGTCCAAGCTGTGCGTTGAGGTGAGTCCGACTATATCTAGCCGGAACCTCTCAACTTCGCGCACTAGCTCAGGCTCCTTCCCCTTCAGAGAGGTGACATTCCACGTCCCAAGAGCCAGCTTCTGTAGCCGAGGATCGGACCGCCAAGGTCCCCGCCTTTGGCCACCACCCAACTCACACTGCACCCGACCTCCTTGGCCCCTCCCATAGGTGGTGAGCCCATTACAACATTTCTAAAAAATAAATCATTTATTATGTTCAAACAGTTACCCAATACTTGAGTAGTCTTTTCACCAACTACTTTTTCGCTCTTACTTGAGTGAGTTTTTGGTGGACTACTTTTTACTTCTACAGTGGAACCTCAGGTCACGAATGTCTCTGAACACGTACAAATCGGGTTACGACCAAAAAGTTCACCAAACTTTTGCATCTGTTCACGACCACACACTCAGGTGATGAACAAGCCAGTTTCCCTTCCGGTTCATACGTGCCAATGATTTCCACACATGTTCAGTCTCTCCCTGTGCATTCCCTGTGCAGCGAGCGAGCGAGAGAAAGAGAGAGAGAGCGAGAGAGAGAGAGAGAGTGAGAAAGAGAGAGAGAGCGAGAGAGACGGCTGGCTTCGTAAGGCCGAGACGGCAGTTAAAGAACGCACCGGGCTTGTTTTTAAAGAGACTGCTTCCAGCATTGTTTTAGCCAACATTGTATTTAATGAAGACTTTTTTCTATTGGATTTTAACCTCCACTTCACTTCTGTTTTTATGAGATTATTTATTTATTGAAGGATTCTGAAAGCACTGCACTTTATTTAATTTGGACTTTCTTTTTGATTGTTGTTTTGTTGATTTTATTAAAAGCACTTGGCACTTTTTGTACCATCCGATTGCTCCATTGTAGTGCCTCACTGTCATGTTCATTGGTAACATTACCGACGGTGATGGGTTTAAAGGCTCCTGGAAACAAGGTGGGAGCATGCAGCGAACCCGCATCGTCACAGACTTTACCTCAAAACTGTAACATCCTCTCCACCCAGTTCCTCCTCACTTTCTTCATGCCAGAACTCGACTCATGCAAGGTTAGTTTATGGTTAGTTTTTGTATTACGGATTTTTCAAATGTTCATGTTTCGGTTTGTAGCGTGCATTGTTGCAACGTTACATTTCTTGGTAGTTTATTAAATTATGGATTTTTCATATGTTCATTTTTTTCCCTGTGCTTAAAACTCGTTAAAAAAAAGTGTTTACAGCGAGCTGTTCGTAAGGCTATAGCGTGAATTCTTACATTGTTAGTTTTCTCTGTTGTTCAAGGTTTTCTCAGTGTTATTCAAAGTTTTTACATTTAGTTTACTATTACACTGTGCATTCTATGGTATAATTAACTATTTTTGTGCTTAAAAATGTTTAAAAAAATATATTTACATACAGTTTGTACAGTCTGGTATTAATTGTATTTACATATAATCATATGGGGGAAATTACTTCGGGTCACGACCAAATCGGGTTACAACCAGAGTTTTGGAACGAATTACGGTCGTGACCCGAGGTTCCACTGTACTTGAGTAATATTATTTTGAAGTAACGCTACTCTTACTTGAGTACAATTTTTGGCTACTCTACCCACCTCTGCCCTTGTCATCCCTTTGAGCCTGCTGTTGACATGGCTGCCAGTGCTGCTCCTCTTTCTGCAGGTCTCTTTGAATGGCTCTGCACAGTGTAATGCTGAAGTGACTAACCTCAGATGTGGACACAATAAGCTAAAGAGCTATACTGGCCGAGTCAAAGCTGATAATGCAGCAGTGAAGTACGAGCCGGTCAGGGTCCAGTTAAAGGAACCGTCAGCAGTGGTGGACCTAAGAAGACAACTGCTGACTCCTCACTTCAGGAACCCACAGTGACTTGAGAGCTCTATAAGTGACATTTGGAATTGCTGAAACTGTCATTCACAGTTTATTTCTTTAATTCCAAATCTCATTTGTGCCTCAAAGACTCATCTTAATACATAATTCGCCAGCCTCCTCACTCACTCACTCACTCACTCACTCACTCACTCACTCACTCACTCACTCACTCACTCACTCACTCACTCACTCACTCACTCACTCACTCACTCACTCACTCACTCATGCGCAGTCGGCTTCTGTGCAGCTGCCCAAAAAACCTTACGAGACCGACATTGCGACAGGAGGCGGATTAACGGCTGCCAAAATTCAAAGAGAAAGGCCATTTCGATTAAAGCTCTAGAGGCCTGAAAGGCGATTTCAACTACAGCTCGAGGCCTAATGTGATGAAAACCATGGAGAGGCTGCTGCTTCACCACCTTAGGCCACAGGTTTAACACGCCGTTGACCCTCTGCAGTTTGCATATCAGGAGAAGGTGGGAGCGGAGGATGCCATCATCTATATGCTACACCGATCCCTCTCCCACTTGGACAGAGGCAGTGGTGCTGTAAGAATTATGTTTCTAGACTTCTCTAGCGCCTTCAACACAATCCAACCTCTGCTCCTTAGAGACAACCTGACAGAGATGGGATTAGATTCATACCTAGTGGCATGGATCGTGGACTATCTTAAAGACAGACCTCAGTATGTGTGTCTTGGGAACTGCACGTCTGACATTGTGGTCAGCAACACAGGAGCGCCACAAGGGACTGTACTTTCTCCGGTCCTGTTCAGCCTATATACATCGGACTTCCAATACAACTCGGAGTCCTGTCATGTGCAAAAGTTCGCTGACGACACTGCTATCGTGGGCTGCATCAGGAATGGGCTGGAGGACGAGTATAGGGACCTAATCAATGACTTTGTTAAATGGTGCGACTCAAACCACCTACAACTGAACACCAGCAAAACCAAGGAGCTGGTGGTGGATTTTAGGAGGCCCAGACGTTAACATTTAACATTATACAAAGTTATTGTCTGTTTTTCACCTGCATTATTATCATTCTTTAATTTAATATTACTTATTGTATCAGTATGCTGCTGCTGGATAATGTGAATTTCCCATTGGGATTAATAAAGTATCTATCTATCTATCTATCTATCTATCTATCTATCTATCTATCTATCTATCTATCTATCTATCTATCTATCTATCTATCTATCTATCTATCTATCTATCTATCTATCTATCTATCTATCTATCTATCTATCTATCTATCTATCTATCTATCTATCTATCTATCTATCTATCTAATTACGCATTCTGATTCAATTTCGCATTCATTCAATACACCTATATCAGGTTTGTGGTGCTTATACTTATTTCTATTCCACTCGTGCCTGTTTCATCTTACGTTGTTGAAACGGGCTCTTTGTCTAGTTTACTATAAATGGCCTGCTGACTTTATAAAAGCACAAATCTGGACGGGTCTGTTAATGGCAGATATCTAATTGTATAAAGTCCTTTTCTTGATTATTTGCCAACCATGAAAATCTTGTGTTTGTCATCCTACAAGAAAACTGGTGACCATGATAGTGGTCAAACTTGCCATACCTGCAAAGCCTTCATTCACACTGCCACAGTCAGACTGGACGTTAAGGTGAGCTCACAATAAATTCTGTAAATGTGAAACTGTGCTGGAAAGTCATGTAATTTGTCACCACTAAGTAATTTGTACCCCCTGAAATCACTAAGTAGTCGTTTAATATGACATCCTCAAGGTAAGGAGATCAGCAGTCTCTAAGTTTGACATGCCCTCTGACTAGAAGTCATGTAGTGTGCTGCCAGCTTGAAACTGCTCTAATGCTGGATTATTACCTTTCTACCCAGTGGACTTATAAGTCAGACGTCTTTGTTATCTCCCATTGGAAGTCTTCATATTTAGTCTGATGTTCACCTAGGTTGTAACTCAGAATGTCATATTTGTCATCTGCCTGTTATTTCTAGAGGGTTTAAATGCTGTGCCTGTGTGTGCCAACATATGAGGGCTGTCCTTCCTGCCAGTATGGAGGTGAAGATTAGACAGTCAAGAAAAGGGAGAGACACACGGCAGAAACCTGCTGGTCTTGCAAAGGTAACAGAAGCTGACACGATTTCTTGGACTTGTTACAAATTGCCAGATTATTTTAGATGTACAGTAAGTGTATTTTTAAAAAGTATATCAATGTATTTGATTAATGCAGAACTGTCTTCAAATTGTTACATAGAATACTTTGTAACACCACCATGACAGAATAGTTTGGTTCAAATCAAACATGGTGGGCACCATAAAAAGGATCAAAAATCAAATCTTTTAAATTATTCATAAAACACCACCGTCTTATATTCTGTAACATTCCAACCAACTGAAGTTTTTATTTTCCTGTCCTCCCTGGCCATCTGACTATAATTTGTAATTAAGCTGCACATTTGATTATCTATTGTTATAAATTAGTGTACTTTATTTTTTACTTTTGTAATTCTGTTTAGCTGTTTTCATTGTAAAGGACTTTGTGCTGCTGACATGTCTGAGAATGTGTGATAGAAAGAAATGGAGGTGTTAGTTTGTCTTTGTGTGTCTTGTGGTCCCGTGATGTGCGACTCCAAGGCCTTTTGTCAAACTTACCAGTGACTTCTGAGTTTTTATTGTAGGAGACTTAATGAATTAATGGATACTCACTCACGTGAGGAGACTGTGCTGCACATACCTGGAGCTTTGATCTTCTCTGTGGAGAAAAAGAGAAAGTCCTGAGTTAGTGTGTGCATCTTCATCAAACTCACATCAGCACAAGATTTTTTCTTTCTTTGCTGTCTTAAATATTTCACTGCTGAAGCCTCCCGACTGTTCACACAAATGACATCAGGTTTAATCCCCCCCCCCCCCAGTAGACAGTAGTTTTCTGCTCTTTCATAAACTCCTCCATGCTGCTTTTACCCATCTTCACAAATCATTTCCAGTTTATTCATACATATTTGACCTTTGAACATTACAGTTTGTCCTGACCCCTGCAGAACCCTCATGCTGGAGACATTTACCTAAGTTTGTGTGGACCACCCATTAGTCGATTACCATATCTACGTAAACATTAAACCAATGAGAGGAGACTGCAGGGATGTTCTTAACATATTTTAAACCCTCTGGTCCTCCTGTCTATTCACCTCTCAGTTTCTATCTAAATGTACCTGTGAGTTCAGTGAAGGGCGCCACACAAAATTAACTCAACTCAACGGAATTGCATTTCCTCACTCTGTATGAGTTTAGCACAGTTTAAGTCCCCATTTGCCCAATTCACATCAACTCTGATTCTGTTCCCATATTGTAACACTGCAAGCAGAGAATGAGATCTGCAGTTTATTCGTTTTGGAATGGCCTCTTGTGATAATTTGTTGTCAGTCTTGATCAGTACTTAGTGGTGATTTTATTTTTGTGTTTAGTCTATGGCAGGTTTATCTTACATTAACACTTCACCGAGACATTTCCTAAGACAATGGGCCTCATTTGTGCTTTGTGCTTTTTGATTACAATATTTATAGTTTTCTTATCAGATGCTAACATTATTCCTCCACTGGAGCTCCTCACTATTGAACACGCTACATACAACTGCACACAAGTCAACCATTCCTGCCATAAATCAGTTCCTGCTTTTCTCACTGACTGACCTCGGCTTCTGTGGATGGTCATTAGAAAACACAACAGGAAACTGTAATCTCTTGAACTAAAAACAGGTAATTATTAGAGCAATGGTGATTTTAGATATAAATTACATTTTCCTGTAGCAGATCCTGTAGAAATGTTAGCATCAATCAGATTTGAACATAATGGTTTGACCTGTAATCTCGTACCGTTATGATGTTTTGGAAGGTTTACATCAAAATCAACATGCAAAATGAAACAGGCTGAGTGGATGGAAATAACAGTTTACTCAAACTGAATTCAACTCAAATAACTTAAACCACTGAAAGTCAACTCATAACGTACGTACCACATGACGGTAACAAGTGAACTGAAGTGAACTCAGCTTCCCATGTGGGCCTTCATTCATTCAAGAATATGTTTTTACGTTTATGCAGTACTCTACTAACATTATTATTGATTGTTTTTTTTTAATTTTATTAATAAATCTTTACTCCATTAGCTATAACCAGACAACAAATTTCTAAGACTGAATCATGTTTTTTCTTGAACTTTTTACAAATGTCAATGACATTTACAGGCTCCACATTTATGCATTCCATGCAATGAACTCCACATTTTAAGAACTGTACAGAAAAGAACAGATGAAAAGAAATAATACGGTGAGCTCACAGAGTGTGTGTACCCCCTCTCTACTATGGCTGCAGCGGACCACTAAACTGAGCTGTGCTCCTGTGTCAGCCTTAACTACACCGTGATGAATGCTGGACAAAGTAAAAGATATTACAACGTTGTATATTATATCTAAACAGAAGTCATTAAAAGCATAATGAAGAATTCATGAATTAAATAAAGAATGAGACTTCCTAATTCTACAGTTTTCTTTGTTTCTTGCACTGAATGTGAACGTTAACTTTCTTGGAGAGTTCAAAGGTTTTGTTTCAGGTGTCTCGGTGATTGCAGTCCTGCAGTATTTGTTGGTGGTGTGAGACCCTCAGAGCAGAGCTTAGAGAATAAAGACGCTGTGGAGCCAACGACAACTAAATGCAATTGAGATGTGAGCTTTAGATAAAGAAGCTCATCTCAAAAGACACTTACAAATGTTGGCACTAATTCTCAACTGGGGGGCTCCAGCCTACTAGGCTGACCCAGTAAACTTCCAGGGGAGCACCAAGATGACTGAAAACAATTATAAAATGGCACCAGCATCTTAAATAACTGAAAATCAAGCTACAGCAGGAATGTCAAACTTATAACTTATGAGGCTCACATCATCAGCACTCAAACATGTTACACATGACCCACAGTGAGTGTTAGTTTGTCAAAGACTCCCTTTAAAGTATCATTCACATTCAGACTGTATCCTGTATTGTTAAACTGGATTACATTTACAGCTGCCATTGAAATGCGTCTTCACTGTCCAGACTTGGTGGACTCTCCACATACAAACAGCAATTTGCCGTTATCTGTCCGTTTGCGTTTATCTGCGCAGCACCGCACACCGCGGCTACTGACCGCTACTTAAAATGGACACTTTTGAATTTCTGCTTGTGTTAAATGTGGCTGTCACTCCAGTGTTCAATCCAGTGGATTACCAAGTAGCTTCTGTAATTAAATTATGAAAACAATGTCTGCCGCGACCAATTATCTATTTTAAAAATTACTTTTGATTTTTTATTTTCAGAAATACTTAATAATTTTCTATTTAATATATCATACTAAAGCAGTGTGAGTCTTTTGTTGCTATCAGAAATATCTGCAGTGACATATTCTGTATTTTGCTAATTTATGTATCCCTTAAAATGCCTCTTTGTTTTATGTTATAATCACTAAATTAAGACAGAAATAACTTATTTAATAAAAACATATGGGTTGTTTTTGAAATGGCTTGTTAATTTTGTATTATGCATTATAAAAAACACACAAAGAGTGCAATAGCACTAGCAGGAAATCATTTTTGTTAATAAATATGAATTCACAGACAAGCCCCTGTGTCAAAACTACAGAAAAAGTCCAAGAGAATAAAGAACACGGCCTGTGTGGGGGGCCACACATATTCTCGTGGTACACTGGGGGGCTTGAAAAAATAAATATTGAGAACCACAGGTGTACAGTTTAATGAGAAGACATGTCATAAAAAAAGTATAAACTGTGTGTGTCATGCTTGGGGACACCGAGGACAGAACTAAATGAATGAACAGAATATCATCTGACATGAGTTCACAATAAAGGATAAAAATACAAACAACACAAAATATACAATTGTGTGAAAACAAGGAATTCAAAGGCCTCACTAACAAAATCAGTTTTAATGTTGAACACTTTGACATTTCTGCACTTATGGCTTGTATTTCTGTAACTAAAGCGTTTTTTCTTACCAATTTCCTTTCTCCGGTAACCGAGTAGTAAAAAGTAAACTGGGGAGAAAAGAGAGAAGATGAATCAGTTTAATTTAAGCTAGAAAGATGAGAAAAAGAACTTCAGACATGTTCAAGGCAGCACCATCTTTGGGAGAGGCTGCTAGAGATCCTATAATAGCAATGAGCAGACATGTATATAAAATGGATATAAGAATATAGAAAATATACAGAATAATGCATAAAAATTGGCCTGCCTGGACATTGAGAGTATTACATGTTATAAGAAAGCCCTCTTCAAGGCCCACTCTGATCAGTACCAAACATTAACAAATGTATATATTACTCATCTTTAAACTTTACATAAAGCAGTAGCTCGTCTCATATATGAACGATTCAAGCAGCTGGGTACACTTGGCATTCACTGCAATGGCATCTTTAATAGTAAAGAAGATAACAGAAGGTTACAGGTGAGCAGCCAAGAAGTCTGTTAGCACCAGAGCACAACAGCCAGTCTTCAATTAAAACTAGTGATAGAATCAAAAATCCCACCTCTCATTTCATTAATTAGACCAACTCCCTTGGTCAGAAGGTGGCACAAGTGTGCTGTCACTTTGTTCCTTCTCTGGACTTTCTCCAGCACTGTTGAGTTTTCTTCTTCTAACGTTCAGACTACAACTGCACTAAATATCCCAAAAGATGTCTAAAAAATGGGACATGCCACGCCACATAACCTCACATGCTCTTTTCTCTTTTCACTTTGTCTTTTCCTGTCCTTCTTCATGTTTAATTTTCATGGCTCCTAAACACCATAGACCAGAAGCTGCTGTCTCCATGGTCCTCTACTGAGGTAGTCAGTCTCTGTCCTCGGTCACTGCTGTCTCTCTTTCCTGTCTTGTCCACAGTCTCTGGCCCAATGACTACCAAACAACATTCTCATTGTTTATCCACACAACAGGCCTGCTCTTCAAGTGTTAGTAATCTTGTCTTTCATGTCAGTCTGCTGTTCATTTCTCATGTTATTGTGGCATGTAGTGGGCACCATAGAGTCCAAAACCTCAGATACAATCTCACCAACCCAGTCCTGGGTTCAAATCAAAGTACTTTTATTATGTTCAATCCAATCCAAAGGTCACTGATCGAGAAACTCCTGCCTTACTATCATCCTATTTTAACCTGACATGTCCTCCTGTCTGATGTTTGAACATGAACTTTTATTTTATCAAGTGATAAACATTTACTTCTCTGTTACTTCAAACCACTAGGAGCTTTTGGCCAGTGAACATCTTCTCAATATGCGCCATGTGAAGTTTCACTGTGGGTGATGTTAGCTTCATTTAATTTGATCTAGTTCATTATTCTTGTACTCTGCTGGCACGTGCCTACCACCAGGCTTTTGTCTAAACTGCGGGGTTTTCTGCTGAATGCTATCAGCCAATGGTAGCAGCTGTAAAGGATACAGAAGGTGACTTCTCAGCTTTTTCTCAGTCTTCTTGTGGAATGACTTGATGGTATCATGTCTGGTATGGCAAAGCATTCAAAATGTAAACTTCAGTGTGTCATGAGGACAGCAGAAAGGATTGTAGGCCTGAAACTGCACACTCTTGAGGACTTGCACATGTCATGGTCAGGAAACATTCAAGAATTCAAATCAAAGAGCAACTGAAAGTGATTTGGTAAGAACTTATGTATGAACTACTGGACACCTGGAGGGCTTCTTTCTGTCCCGCTGCAGTCCCTCTGGTCAAACTCATAATCTCTGATTCATGTCTGTCTCTCAATCCAACCTAAATGAGGTTTATTCTTATAAAGACAGAGTTGATATACAGTATCATTGAGTATGAGTGCCAGTCTACGTTGTCAAATTTATAATAATAATAATAATAATAATAAATGTACTCATGGGCGGCATGGCGGCGCAGTGGTAGTGCTGCTGCCTCGCAGTTAGGAGACCCATCTGGGTCACTTCCCAGGTCCTTTCTGCGTGGAGTTTGCATGTTCTCCCCGTGTCTGCGTGGGTTTCCTCCCACAGTCCAAAGACATGCAGGTTAGGTGGATTGACGATTCTAAATTGGCCCTAGTGTGTGCTTGGTGTGTTTGTGTGTGTCCTGTGGTGGGTTGGCACCCTGCCCAGGACTGGTTCCTGCCTTGTGCCCTGTGTTGGCTGGGATTGGCTCCAGCAGACCCCTTTGACCCTTTATTCGGATTCAGAGGATTGGAAAATGGATGGATGGATGTATTCATTTGTAGGAAATTAGATCTTGTGGCATAAGGCAGTGTGACATTTGTATGAACAATAACCTAATGCTTGTTCTTTTTATCATGCAAGAACTGTTCTGCCTCAGGAATAGATGGGCCTTTCACCAGGGGAAACAGCAGTTTGGGGTCTTCCATCACTTCACTAAATGGACAGTCAACCCGTGTTATGTCTTCTTATTTCATTGGAATTATTTTAAGAATTTCTTGATATGTGTTGCATCTTCATAGGCAGGTTTGGTCTTAAGTTAATGCAAATGTTTTGGTGAATCTTTTCTGAATATTTTTAGAAGGATATGTTTCTGTTTTTATGTGTTGCCATATCTTTCTATAATAATACACATTAATCACAGGTGTGCCTATTTAGGGGTAAAACTGAGATTTGTGAAATTAAAGTGCTGGCCTGCCACCCTCTGTTTGTATTTCTAGGGAGTAAACATGAACTCTTTTGAAGATTTTAGACCCTCAGTTATTTTAAATGTAGACATATGAGGAAGGAAAGTCCATGCATTTCTAGTATTCATAGTTTTTATAACGTTAGTCTTTTCTGCTACTGTATATCACTGTGAGACTGCTATTAACACTAGAATTACCAGAGCCTACGAAAAAACTCGTAAATCCGTCCCACCTTAAATCGCACCTTAAAGCCGTTTGCACCTCTCTGCCAGAGTCCTTTGTCATCTAAATGTGCTGATAAACAAAAGCTACTAGCAGCCAGCTATTCCATCCCCCCACCGACTTAGAACGAACTTCTCCTAGCTCAAGCCTTGCCTTGATTTGATTATCTGGGATTGAAGTGGAGTTTTAGAGTGGAAATAATATAGCGTTATTTGGAATACACGCATTTCATGTGTGTTCCGTTCCGTTCAGTAGTCTGTGCAAACACATTTTTAAAACAGAAACGTTTTTCATATTCTAATAGTAAATGACAAAATGTAGGCATAAAGTATATAACGTATGAAGCCTGAAGTCCATATATCAAAGAAACACTTTCACAAAAGGTACAAATAAGAGAACATGTGCGCTTTTCTTAAAAAATATAACTGCACAAAAAAAAAAGCCGCGTTACCATGCCACATTGACACTCATACTACATCTGCTGCGGTGGCGTAATGGTATCAGTTCCTGACTGGGATTCAGAGGGAGGCGAGTTCAATCCCGCACGGCTCCACTTCGAGAAATGAACTGTTCTTATTCTTACAATTTTAGAATAACAACATAAATTTGATTTCAGTCTGTAACAGCCGGTGTAACTTATGATACTGGTAAAGGTTAGCTTTTTTTTTTTTTTTTTAATTCACTTTTCATTCTCGCAGTCGCATTCAGAATCAATCCATACAACCCCATCTGACATAAAGACGCGCTATAGGTCTGCAGTGTACCACGATGCATACTACCGCCCCCCCCCCCCAAAAGGGTTCTGACACACAAACGCTGGCGAAGCTGCCTTCTTCGTATCTCACCGTCACTTGAAATCAGCAGTTCTTAGCATTGCACCACGGAAGCTGTCGTATCAACCACCAACTGTAACTTGCTTTCTTTATTCTTCGGTTATAGTCTTGAATAAAAGTGCACTTTTATTTATGTGAAAACAGCTGTGTCAGATGGGGTTGTATGGATTGATTCTGAATGTGACTGCGAGAATGAAAAGTGAATTAAAAAAAAAAAAAAACTAAACTTTACCAGTATCATAAGTTACACCGCCTGTTACAGACTGAAATCAAATTTATGTTGTTATTCTAAAATTGTAAGAATAAGAGTAGTTCGTTTCTTGAAGTGGAGCCGTGTGGGAGCGAACTCACCACCCTCTGATTCCCAGTCAGGAGCTGATAACATTACGCCACCGCGGCAGTTGTAGTTAGAATGTCAATGTGGCATGCTAACGCGGCTTTTTTTTTTGTGCAGTTATATTTTTGAATAAAAGCGCACGTTCTCTTCTTTGTACCTTTTGTGAAAGTGTTTCTTTGATATATGGACTTCAGGCTTCATACGTTATATACTGTAGTTTATGCCTACATTTTGTCATTTACTATTAGAATATGAAAAACGTTTCTGTTTTAAAAATGTGTTTGCACAGCCTACTATAGAAACGGAACACACATGAAATGCGTGTATTCCAAATAACGCTAGAATTATTTCCACTGTAAAACTCCACTTCAATCCCAGGTAATCAAATCAAGGCAAGGCTTGAGCTAGGAGAGAAGTTCATTCTAAGTCGGTGGGGGGATGGAATAGCTGGCTGCTAGTAGCTTGTGTTTATCAGCACATTTAGATGACAAAAGACTCTGGCAGAGATGTGCAAACGGATTTAAGACGCGATTTAAGGTGGGACGGATTTACGAGTTTTTTCGTAGGCTCTGGTAATTCTAGTGTTAATAAACTGTTCATTATTGTATTGAGTATTCATCTGCTATATTTGCAATTCATGCTTTATTGATATGACTCCATTAAATGGTGACACACACCTCTGAGGTTTGGAGTCTGAATATTCATATCTGAAGAGTGTTCTTGAATTGAATTGAATTAAATGTAACACACGCTAAGTTAAGCTCCATGGCCTTTGAGGATTTCTTCTGAAACACACATTAAGTAATGGTGCTTTGCCTATAAGGCTGCATGTGAACATTTTTGTTATGTAACACACTCTAAGAAAGCTATTTAGCCTCTGAGGTTTTATAATAAAGCACACACAAGTTAAACAGCACATGACCTCTAAGGTTACACATACAAGTGACAGAGTTGTACAGGTGTATCTTTCTAAGGGTTTTGAAGGATTGTAGCCATGGACTAGTGTCTGCACCAGGATGGTCCCAAGTTCCTTATCTGGCTGGGAGTCCAAGATCATGAGTGGGCAGAATAAGAAATACGGCACACACTACCTCAGCCAGAAGGCCTGCAGGAGGTGCCAATGTAAAAATAAAAGAGGGCATACTGGTGTCCAACCAGACCTGGACAGAAGACCCTTACACATCTGGAAGGCCAGTATAATGGAAGGACAAAGAGAGCTGGCCTTCCAAGACTGTATGCTCCCCCAACACACTAGGTGGCAGCATTACTGTGCCAAGGTACCCATACGCACACCTGTCAGGCATGCTGGGAATTGTAGTCACATGGGGAAGCCCTGCTGAGTTGAGTGGATGCTGAAAAATGGAGCCACAGGGATTGGCTGTTGCTGCGGTACGAGGCTTCTGCCTGACCCAGAAGTGTTTCCTCCATGCATCAGAATCAGAAATACTCCAGGGTCCTCATAAATGGAGCCACTCTGCCTCACCCATGGGAGTTGGAATTGGGTGTGGAGGAAGAATAAATCTTACCTGGGAGGAGTGGAGGATGAAAAAGAGAAAGACAAAGAAGAGAAAAGAAAAGAAAAAGAATGGAATTGTTTGGTATTGTGAAACTCTGGAGACACTTTTGTAAAGATATCTCTTTAAAATAAAACTTTAATTTGAATCTGCCTACGTTTTGGGGCTGTAATGCACCCCCTACAGGTCACAGGGTGAATAACCTTAAAGTTTAGAAATAATAGCAAGTCAAGCTAACTCAGATATTACAGTAACTAATTTATATTATAAAGGTAAAATTGGCCTTTTAGACTAAAATCGGTAATTTGGAGTCAGATCAGTGGTCCACACTCCTATGCCATTGTTAGTTAGAAGACGGGAGGCTGTAGTGAAACTGGGTGAGTTAAAACTTATTACCAGGTAAAAGTGAAATGTTGATGTCTTGTGCCACACGTTATTACTCGCTACTACAGTTTAGGATGTTAGGGTGGTGCCCAGTGCTGTGTGTTGTGCTGTTAGTTAGTCATATAAGATGGAGGCAGCGTCAGCCCTGGATCAGCGTTAAATACCCCTGAGGGTCTCTTTCTGGACTCTCTTCAACGTTCTACATTTGTGAGTTTTCTTTCTTTCTTTCTTTCTTTCTTTCTTTCTTTCTTTCTTTCTTTCTTTCTTTCTTTCTTTCTTTCTTTCTTTCTTTCTTTCTTTCTTTCTTTCTTTCTTTCTTTCTTTCTTTCTTTCTTCCCAGGTACTCTGTGGTGGTCCTTTATGCTGCTGTCCCCCTGACCTAAACATGTATGTCTGCAGCCCCTTGAGATGCTAGGAAGGCAAAGTGATCAACACCAGAGGGTCCTGTTAATGGTGGCACATTGCAGGACTCTAAGGTTAACCTCTGGGTGCTTGTTGTCGCCTTTGTACGCACCACCTGTAATTTTTATTTTCCTCTTTTCTTTGGCCATCTGACCATATTTTGTCCCATTAGGTTGGCCATTCTGATTCTCTGCTGTTATTAATAAGCGCTCCTTAGTTTTTACTTTCTTTTTTAACTCTTTTTTTGTTTTTGTAAGCCATTATTATTATTATTAAGCACTTTGAGCTGCTGTCATGAATGCAATAAAAATGAACGAATAAATTTTCAAGCAATAAACAGACTCTTTAAAGCCTTCATGATGTTATTCTGTGTTTGCTGAGAGGCCACAAGATTTTATAATGGACATGTGTTATATAAGTAGGACACACTTCATCATGGGAGGACTGGCAGAGGAGAGATGAAGATTTGCTCACATTTATAATTATGTTCATTTTTACTAGCTAATAATTTAAATTAGACAGAATGCACATCTCACACTAGGCAGGCAGTATGTCGCTCAGTAAAGGACAAATCCAGTGTGGTAAACTGATGGGCACATCATGTTACTCAGAAACATGTGACCATTCACTGGACTGAGGGGCTACACTTGGGAAAGCCCCCTACATTAACATCACAATATCAACACTCACAACTTGGACTAAATGAGACCTCCTGTTCAGCTCACAGTCGTCTTCATGATTACTATTAATGCTTTGGGCAGCACTCAAGAACACGCACAGCAGCTTCTCTAAGTACATGGCAATGTGTGTAGATTTGATTTTCAGAAGTGACAAGAGACCACGTAGTGATGCTTAACAAGTGAAGTGTAACAGCAGGCAAGACATCATAAAGTGGATGCTGAGGACAGAATCAAGTAAGCATCACAGCTTGGACGACACAAAACTAACTCAATGGACAAACACAAAAACAGCCTCTTTGATCTTCAGGATTGCATCTGATATAACAAAACATGAGAGTCACATAACCCAAGAAGACGAACCTCCCTGTAAGGGATCTGGAGTTCCAAACGGCCCGTCTCTGTCTGAACAGGTGGCTCCTTCATTGTGCTGACAGACCGTCGAATTTCTGTTTCTGTCATGAAATCTCAATATTATTTTAGATTTTGTAAACTCAAGGAGAGTTTGGAGCAGTGAATGTTTAGCATTCCATAAATAAATTATGTTTTACATAAAATTCCAAACTATCAGGCAGTGTGTAGATTATTTTAACTCTTTTTGATCCAATTTACAGAAACCCCATGTGAGCGTTTAATTTGTTTTTTATAAGAGTTTGGAGTAAATGAAGGATTGCACAGCAATGTCCTTACCTTTGGAGTCATATCTTGCTTTACATTCTAGAATAAAGAAATACAGGAACATTATGAGAATAAATGTCAAATCTGAGGCCCCTTTACATACCTAAGTAGGACTGTTAGCAGTAGGTCTGTACGTACCTCTCATTCTCCTCCATTGATATATCAGCAAACCCGCCATAGCCACATAAAGAAACAACGATAACCAGAAGACCACTGACCAACCTGAGACTCCTGGTGAGAAAACTGAAAAAAGAAGGAAGACATAAGAATGTGGGATATCTGATAAGGTTGAGACAAACTAAATATTCACAAGACACACGTGTGGTTCGGACCTCAGCAGGCGCCATGGGCTCTTCTGACCACAGTCACCTCGACCTCAGCACACAATTCTAAGCTAGCCAGAGAGTTCAGGCATCACAAAGACAGCTCAGTCACAACATACTTACTGTCATGTAGAAGACTCTGTGGTAGTACCCAGAGTGATGTCAAAACTTACACAGAAAAAGACAACTGAATAAAGAAACACAAGAGTAGTCCGAAAAGGAGGGAGAACTCAAAGTGAAAATGAACAAAGCAGAAAACAATAAACCCTACAGGTATTTAGGCCTGGGTGCCTGCTAGGGGGGCTTATTGGTTTCCCACCATAGTACCACAAAAGCACTCCATATCTCACCTCTCTGACAACCACCTGTACCCTGGCCTGCTTTATTCACTTGTTGAACCACCCGTAAAACCCAAGGGATATTGCAGAACGAGCATCCACACATAGAAACCAAACAACCAAACTGACAAAAAAATCATAATTATACAAATAATAAACCTAAACAATAACAATAACATAAATGATTAACAAAAATGAAGAAAAAGCTTGTAAAAAAGTAACTCACACATAAGGCGGGGTTAGTGACCTTGGCGTAGACATGACATTTCTTCTCTCAAGTCAATTATGTTGTGACCCGCGTGCAGACCCTCTCAGAATTCTGTCCACTACTTCACCATGTCTCCCAATGGCTCTCCATCACCGTAATCCCCACACACTTTGTCTACACTGCCTTCTTCCACTTTCACATGTAAGTAACCGGCAATTATTAACCATATCTCATGAAGGCATGGAGTCCAGGATATCTCAGATGCTATAGAGAAGTCTGCCACTTGATTGTCTGATGCTGCTGATGTTGGTACACACCCAGGTGAGTGTAATGGGTATTTAGACTTCAAGGATATCCCACATGCTATCACTGTCTGAAATTGCATTATAACCCATCATGCACTTAGTCATCTTATAGCAAAGAAAACTCCCTGGCTATTCATCTTGGTGACCTTCTTTCCCTTTTGTAGTTCCTCAGTCAGAGTCCGTCTGATGGGAACATCCGTGGAGCTGCCAGACGCTGCCACTGTGATGTCCATGTCATTATTTTGTACTTACATGGTATGTCTGGTTAACATTAAACCCAGTGGAAACTCTCTTCTGGCCTTTTTTCCTGATCTATGGTCTGTTGTGCTCTGTGTTCAGCAGACATCATAACTGACCACACAATATGGTAGACATTTTCATTTTTTCACAGGTTTCCTTTGTACACAGTATGTTACAATTTGTAATGTTGCGTAAGAAATTTTTTTGTGGGTGCTCAGAACTAATTAATTAGCTAACTAAGACAGCAGGTGTGGACAGCATACCAGGATGTGTGTTTACGATCTGTGCTGATCGGCTTGCACCAGTGTTCATGGTAATATTCAATCTGTCCTTTACACAGCCTGACATACCAATGTGAGTTAAAAGACCCACCATTGTCTCAGAACCTAAATAAACAACTCCAGCCTGTCTGAATGACTACAGTTCTGTTACATATGATCTTAACTGCATAGCCACATCTGTTCTTCTCTGTCAAAAAATCTGGATCCATTACAGCTCCCTTATCACTCCAATAAATCCATGGATGATGACGCTATAACCTTAATCCTACATACAGTACTGGCCCACCTGGACGACAAGAGAGGGAATTACAGTATATGTGAATGCTCTTTAAAGACAGCAGTTGTACATTTAACACGATAAACCCCTCTAAACACATCACAAGCTCAGGGTCTTGTGTCTGAGCACTTCATTGTGCAACTGGGTTTTTAACTTCCTGACCGACAGACACCAAGTGGTTCGAATTGGCATCCACACCTCATCATCCCACACACTCAACACAGGGCTGTGTGCTGAGTCCACTCTACACATATGACTGCACAGCTGTACAGATGGTGTATCGGACATCATTGTCAAGTTTGTGTTGACACAGCTATGATGGGCCTCATCTCTAAGAACAACGAACAGGCTTATCAGGATGAAGTGGAGTGTCTGACACATTGGTGTCACGACAACAGTCTTCTACTGAATGTCAGCAAGACAAAGGGGTTGATTGTGGACTTTGGGAGAAAACATTAGAGGCACAACCACCTCCTCAGTATGAACAACACTCCACTGGACAGGATTGACAGTTTCAGTGCCTCAGTGTCCACATTACAAAGGACTTGACCTGGTCCAAGCAATTGTAAACCTTGGTGAAGAAGGCACAACAACGTCTGTAGCATCTCAGACACCTCAGAGTTTCAGACTGCTCTCCCAGATACCAAAGAACTTCTACACATCTTCCATCAAAAGTATTTTGGTAGGAATTGTCACTGCCTGGTTTGGGAACAACAGGGAGCAGGACCACAAAGCTCTACAAAGACTGGTGTGGTCAGCTGAACACATCACTTGATTTGCTCCCCTTATCTTTGAGGAAATACAGTATACACCAAGCAATGTCAAACCATGGCAATGTAAAATTATCCGTGACAGCAGCCATCCCAACAGGGGCTTCTTTTCTGTGCCATGGTCAGGTAAACGCTATGACTGTCTGAAGACTAAAGAGACAGAGGAGGAGCTTCTAACCACCATGTAGAATTCTAGCTCCTCAACAGACCTGGGTTGTCTTTGTCGTATTTTTCATTTCATGTTTTCAATTAGTGAAAGGTCAGGACTACAGGCAGGCCAGTTCAGCACACAGACTCTTCTACTTTACGCTGGTATTAGATGAATGGTACAGAAGTTATAGTGGCACTACACCTCACATTTCCACAAATGATCTTGAAATGTCTACAATGTAAAGGGGGATCAAGTACATTTTGCTTTGTGGATATAACTTTCAAGTATTGTTTTTTTGTCACAGATCCAGTGACAAAGGGTGGTTTGTTATAATATGTTTGTTATGATATTAAGTTTAATGTCACTGTCTCTGTGCACACTGTTATGGATTCATTCATACAGGCAGACCAAGTATGGTACACAGGGGCTCAGCATTTAGAATTGCCGAGCCAATCACAGGACTAGATAGCCAAAGACAACTGGAGGATTGTATAGTCAGCCTAAAGACAGAATAGTATATTTATGTCCTCTGTCAGCACAAAATCTTCTTTCCTTGTTGGGAGAATGAGAACTGCATGTAGGCATTGTGCTATTCCTGTATTTTTTGGAGGTGGATTTGAGTCCTTTTCTGTCCTTGTTTGGATCCAGAGAAAGAGCCTGCATATGGAGCAACCAGTATATAAGGATGGACCTGCTGCCAATACACTTTGAAGCTGTTGGGCGGAAGATTATGTCATCCGTCCGGAAAATCCTTTCAGTGTGGTGACGAAAGATGGCAGACTTTCATAGATGGGATTTGCATAGATCAAGATCCCACCTTGATAGAGTCTGTCATAAGCTTCCCGTCTGTAACCGCGTAAAATCATCAGTAAAGAAAGCTAAAGTATATCTCTTTCTCTCATGATTTTTGTACTGCTGTAATTACTATGGGAGGGATATCACCTTTTATATCATATTTCTGTATTTCTCGGTTACTTAACATGCCGCAATTTCAAAAGAACACATTTCCAGAGAGCTAATGCCTCCTAAGGAAACAATTCATCACTCCTATCGCAGACTTCACCACTGTCACACTTCCCTCATACATATCCTGTTCGACTCTTACGTACTTCTCTACCACTCCCGACTTCCTCATACAATACCATAACTCCTCTCCCTGTCATATGCTTTCTGCAGGTCCACAAAGACACAATGCAACTCCTTCTGCCCTTCTCTATACTTCTCCATCAACATCCTCAGAGCAAACATTGCATCTGTGGTGCTCTTTCTTGGCATGAAACTATACTGCTGCTCACTAATCATCACCTCACTTCTTAACCTAGCATACACTACTCTTTCCCATAATGTCATGCTGTGGCTCATCAATTTTATTCCCCTGTAGTTACTGCAGTTCTTATTCTTAAATATTGGCACCAGTACACTTCTTCTTCACTCCTCAGGCATCCTCTCACTTTCCAAGATTCCATTAAACAATCTGGTTAAAAACTCCACTGTCATCTCTCCTAAACACCTCCATGCTTCCACAGGTATGTCATCTGCACCAATGGCCTTTAAATTTTTCATCCTCTTTATAGCTGTCCTTACTTCCCCCTTGCTAATCCGCTGCACTTCCTGATTCACTGTCTCCACATCATCCAACCTCTTCTCTCTCTCGTTCTCATCATTCATCAGCCTCTCAAAGTACTCTTTCCATCTGCTCAACACTCTCCTCACTTGTGAGTACGTTTCCATCTTTATCCTTTATCACCCTAACCTGATGCACATCATTCCCAGCTCGGTCCCTCTGTCTAGCCCACCGGTCCTTTTCTCCCTTCTTAGTGTCCAACCTCATACAACTCATCATACGCCTTTTCTTTAGCCTTTGCCACCTCTCTCTTCACCTTGTGCCTTATCTCCTTGTACTCTTGTCTACTTTCTGCATCTCTCTGACTATCCCACTTCTTCTTTGCCATCCTCTTCCTCTGTATACTCTCCTGTATTTCCTCATTCCACCACCAGGTTTCCTTTTCCTCCTTCCTCTTTACAGATGTCACGCCAAGCACCCTTCTTGCTGTCACCATTTCTACATCTGCTGTAGTTTCCCAGCTGTCTAGTAACTCTTCGCTGCCACCCAGTGCCTGTCTCACCTCCTTCCTAAACTCAACCTTGCAGTCTTCCTTTTTCAACTTCCACCATTTGATCCTTGGCTCTGCCCTCACTCTCTTCCTCTTCTTTATGTCCAACGTCATCCTACAGACCACCAGTCTGTGCTGCTTAACTACACTTTCCCCTGCCACCACTTTGCAGTCTTCAATCTCCTTCAAATTGACTCTTCTGTATAGAATGTAATCTACCTGTGTGCATCTTCCTCCACTCTTGTATGTAACTCTATCTTCCTCCTTCTTCTTAAAATACATATTGACCTCAGCCATACCCATCCCTTTGGCAAAATATACTATCATCTGACCTTCTTCATTCCTCTCCTTGACACCATACCTACCCATCACCTTCTTGTCTCCTCTTTTTCCTTCACAAACATGTCCATTGAAATCCGCTGCAATCACCACTTTCTGTCCCTTGGACAGTTCTGTTCATCACTTCATCCAACACACTTCAAAAATCTTCTTTCTCATCCATCGCACACCCAACTTGTGGGGCATATGCACTAACAACATTCATCATCACACCTCCAATTTCCATCTTCATAATCATTACTCTGTCTGACACTCTTTTCACCTCCAAAGCCCTCTTCACATAATGTTCCTTCAGAATAACCCCTACTCCATTTCTCCTCCCATTCACACCATGAAAGAACAATTTGAATCCCCCTCTGATCCACCTGGCCTTACTCCCCTTCCATTTAGTCTCTTCACACACAATATATCAACCTTCCATCTCTCCATCATATCTGCTAACTCTCTCCCCTTACCAGTCATACTGCAAACATTCAAAGTTCCTACCCTCAATTCCACTCTCTTTACTTTCCTCCTCTCCTCCTGACTCCGGACATGTCTCCCCCCTCTTCTTCTCCTTCTTCTTCTTCGGCCAACTGTAGCCCAATTTCCACCAGCACCCTGTTGGCTAACAGTACTGGTGGCGGTCGTTGTTAACCCGGGGCTTGACCGATCCAGTATGGAAATTTGTATTGTTGTCCGCATATTGATTTGGCAAAATTTTACACCGGATGCCCTTCCTGACATAACCCTCCCTATTTGTCCAGGCTTGGGACAGGCGTGAAGAAACACACTGGCTTGTGCATCCCCTGTGGCTGGGTTTCTTCACAATTTTACATTGAGGAACATTATTCTGAAAGTGATCCACAATTTTTAGATGCAGTTTTCTGCAAATTGGTGAACCTCTGCCCATCTTTACTTCTGACAGACTGTTCCTCTCTTTATACCCAATCGTGTTACTGACCTGCTGTAAATTCACCAAATTAGTTACAAAATGTTCCTCCAGCTATTTCTTTTTAGTACCACTTTCGTACCACTTACTAGCGTTTTTAAGACAAGCATCAAATTCAAAATGGCATCATATTTTTTCATGAAATAGTAAAATGTCTCACTTTCAACATTTGTTATGTTTTCTATTATGAATAAAATATGGGTTTATGAGATACTTTGTATTTTGTTTTTATGTACATTTTACATATTGTCCCAAATTTTTTGGAATTGGGTTATAAGTTATTAAATATTTTATAATGTTAAGTGGGCGGCACGGTGGCGCAGTGGGTAGTGCTGCTGCCTCGCGGTTGGGAGACCTGGGGACCTGGGTTCGCTTCCCGGGTCCTCCCTGCGTGGAGTTTGCATGTTCTCCCCGTGTCTGCGTGGGTTTCCTCCGGGCGCTCCGGTTTCCTCCCACAGTCCAAAGACATGCAGTTTAGGTGGATTGGCGATTCTAAATTGGCCCTAGTGTGTGCTTGGTGTGTGGGTGTGTTTGTGTGTGTCCTGCGGTGGGTTGGCACCCTGCCCAGGATTCGTTCCCTGCCTTGTGCCCTGTGTTGGCTGGGATTGGCTCCAGCAGACCCCCGTGACCCTGTGTTCGGATTCAGCGGGTTGGAAAATGGATGGATGGATAATGTTAAGTACTGCTGATATTTATTAATGTTTTTTTATTAATATTTTTGAAAAGTGGTCTATTTTTAAATTACTGTTAGTGACCGTTTTTTTCTCCTTTAAGGCACAGTCATTGCAGTTGAGCCTTTTACTCAATCTTGTGTTGTGGGTATCATTTGCATTTGGTTTGATTTTAGTTCTATTTTCTTTTTGCATTAATGTAAACTGTTCAGAAATTGGTTTAATTCCTAAAAGTTAGTCAGTCATTCATTCTCAAACCCAAGTAATTAATTTCAGAGTTGTAGTGGCCTGAAGCCAAAACCAGCAGAATTGGACACAAGGCAGGTAATAGCCCTGGAAGAGGAGCAGTTCCTCACAAGGCCCACTCACTCAAACACACACCACATCCTCAGTCATTTTGGGGTTATTTGGAGTTACCATTCAACCTCAGAGATGATATTCAGATGACAAAAACAACCCTCTGAAGGTCATGGCAGTTCAAAGGTTAGTGAGACAAGGTGACCATAAACTCAGAGTACTCACCGTAGACTGTGAGGCCTGAATGCCAGTCAGGCTTTGGCACTTTACTTCTCATGAGACAGGAGAACACGTTGAACTCCTGCTTGATGGAGATGAAACTCCTGACTCTGAGAAATCCCTCATTGTCCCGCTCTTCAGTGACACTGGACTCAGGCGTCACGTCCACTCCAATTCATGTCCCTCCAGGTCACGTCTGGTGTGGCACCCCACTTGTCAGCCTTGCACTCCAGTCTGGTCTGCTGGTACTCTGTAGAGTTGATGGAAATGGAGGGCTGACCACCCAAAACTATCAGGACAAAAGAAAGAGAACAATGAGAGGGACACAGAGGAAGAGACAACATGGCAGTCTGATATGAAAGGATATAAGAAATAAACTTATTAAGAAAATCCCAGTTTGCATTTTAATTATGAGAATCACTACTTAAGTGAGGAATTGGAGACCAACAAAGTGCATAAAAAATTGTGGATAATTGGTTTATCATTTAAAAGTTCTGCTTTAGTGGGTCAAAATGAATTTATCAATAGGAGCTGAATGCTAAAGAAGATCGTGGTGTTGTTTATTATGATTGTATTACCGACTCTCATTTCTTTAAGCCTCTTAAGTTGAGTCTCTGGGATCTTCACTCTCTTTATGGTGTCTCCATCACACTCTGGCTCACACACTTATTATTATCATTATTATTTACTCTGAGTTTAACCGCTTCAGTCATCTTTCATTAGTAGACGTGTGGTAGTATTAATGCTGCTTTCTTCCAGTGGAAGTGTAACTGAAGCAATCAAATACATTTGAGTGTTCAGTTATCAACTGCTAAGCCAATTCTTTAATGATAAATTCACTACTTATATTATAAAGTTGTGCTTATAACTTGCACACAAACACCCCTTAAAGTCAAGATAGAATTAGAACTTGGTTATCTAACATAGGACAATACTAACATATGAAATATGTGCTCTGGCAAAACAGTGAGCTCACAAAGTCTGTGCAGATTTGTGTCAACCAGAAACTGACCTCTTTACATCTCTCTCACAAGAACCAGAAAGAAAATAAAACCAAATGAAACAACTGAAAGTGCACCCCACATTTAAATTTTCAACAGGTACTTAATGGGCCACCAGGAGACACTGCATGGTTCTCAGAGACCACCTCACAGGAGGCACCACAATTCACATCATTAAGACTCCATTCGTCCTTTCTATGAGATTATGGATTTGAACTGTGAACGAGTGTCGGGTTGGTGTTTTAGGTTTTGATCTTTTGGTGATGAGCCATAGCTTTCCAGATCTTGAGTCAATTCTCAGTCTTAGTGTTTTGACTCCTGGTAATTCCCGGATGTTCACTAGCAAGCTTAAGATGGGCCTATATGTGTGCCTTCTTAAGCAGGGTAGACTTGTGTGGGTGCTGCAAGATTTTAATCCATCTGTGGATGTCTGGTGGTCCCAACTGCCTTCAGATCATTAACAAGCTCCTCCTGTGTAGTTTTGGGTTGATCCCTCTCCTTTCTCATGATCATCCAAGGCAAGATCTTGCATGGAGCTATTGCCCACATATCACACTGTGCACTTTTCTACATTGGACTTCATTTTCCAAGTTTTCATGCAATTGTGAAGCTTGTGTAAGTGAGTCTTCTTGAATTATTTTTGCTGTTTCCTCAATGCCATGGCTCCAATTTTAGTGTCATCTGTGAATCCATGATGGAGGCACCCGAGCAGGCTGCGGCTTACAGAGCTCCCGAGTCCGCGGTGTTTAGTGTTAATCTTTGTTCGTCTTTGTCAACTAGTATAAGTAAAGAAGTAGATTTAAGTGATAGTAGTATGCAGACATACATTTACAAGCGGCAAAACCTGCTCGATTTCCGAAGAAACTGCGCCGAAATATCCAGTGAGGTGGCAGAGACGCTCCGCAGCCTTTGCTTACTTCGGCAGCCTAAGAAGCTGAGTTGGCGAAAATGCAAGTGCAGCGATCAGAAGCAGAAGCGAGGCAAACATGGAGGTGTTAGCACAAGGCTAAAAACTAACCGAACCAGACCTGCGATACCGTCTATTCTGCTTGCGAACGTCCAATCGCTGGACAGCAAGCTGGATTATATAAAGCTGCAGCGGGCCAAGCAGTGGGAAATGAGAGACTGTTGCATTTTTATTTTCACTGAGACATGGCTCCAGGACAACATTGCAGACTCGGCCATCCAGCTAGATGGACTGACCATCTTCTGAGAGGACAGAGACGCCTCTTTGTCCGGTAAGACCCGCGGAGGGGGACTGTGCGTTTATGTGAACAGAGAGTGGTGTACAAACGCTGCCTCAGTTGTGTGACACTGCTCCCCGCTGATAGAGGTTTTATCGGTAAGGTGTTGGCCTTTCTACTTCCTGAGGGAATACAGTTGCGTG
>NC_041397.2:325251583-325284083 GCF_900747795.2 Erpetoichthys calabaricus
AGCGTTTCTATAAACTTAATTTAAACTTACGTTTTACACCGTGCTTTTTTCCCTTATGAAGATGCTTGTATGTTTCACTCGCTCCCTTCTTATTGTTTCGCTCCCTTCTCAATTGTTTAATGAAATTTTTGTTCTTTGCGGTTTGCGGCTCTTCCTTCATTTCTCCCTACTGCGTTCTTTTATGTCGCGAATATGTTATTGCAATCCGCAGCAGGAACGTTTCTATAAACTTAATTTAAACTTACATTTTACACCGTGCTTTGTTTCCCTTATGAAGATGCTTGTATGGTTCACTCACTCGCTTCTTATTGTTTCGCTCCCTTCTCAATTGTTTAATGAATTTTTTGTTCTTCGCTGTTTGTGGCGCCAGAGTTGAAGCCTCTAATGTTGCGGTCAGCAAGTCGGCTAACATCCGCCATGTGCCGTCTTTCAGTTGCGAGAAGCAGATCATAGAATGGTTTTAATAGTTTACTTTCAAATAATGCAAAGAGTATGCGACACGTGTTTCTCCCTAATTCTGGACTCATCAGGCGTACACACTCACTGCATCCGCTCTCGGGAATCGAATCTCGAACGTCAGCGCTAGAGGTGAAGCCGCTAACGTTGCGCTACGGCATGTGGTTCATTTATACCTCATGTCTTCTCATTAAACTTTTATCTCGCGAATATGTTATTGCAATCCGCAGCGGTAGCGTTTCTATAAACTTAATTTAAACTTACGTTTTACACCGTGCTTTTTTCCCTTATGAAGATGCTTGTATGTTTCACTCGCTCCCTTCTTATTGTTTCGCTCCCTTCTCAATTGTTTAATGAATTTTTTGTTCTTTGCGGTTTGCGGCTCTTCCTTCATTTCTCCCTACTGCGTTCTTTTATGTCGCGAATATGTTATTGCAATCCGCAGCAGGAACGTTTCTATAAACTTAATTTAAACTTACATTTTACACCGTGCTTTGTTTCCCTTATGAAGATGCTTGTATGGTTCACTCACTCGCTTCTTATTGTTTCGCTCCCTTCTCAATTGTTTAATGAATTTTTTGTTCTTCGCTGTTTGTGGCGCCAGAGTTGAAGCCCCTAATGTTGCGGTCAGCAAGTCGGCTAACATCCGCCATGTGCCGTCTTTCAGTTGCGAGAAGCAGATCATAGAATGGTTTTAATAGTTTACTTTCAAATAATGCAAAGAGTATGCGACACGTTTTTCTCCCTAATTCTGGACTCATCAGGCGTACACACTCACTGCATCCGCTCTCGGGAATCGAATCTCGAACGTCAGCGCTAGAGGTGAAGCCGCTAACGTTGCGCTACGGCGTGTGGTTCATTTATACCTCATGTCTTCTCATTAAACTTTTATCTCGCGAATATGTTATTGCAATCCGCAGCGGGAGCGTTTCTATAAACTTAAACTTACGTTTTACACCGTGCTTTTTTCCCTTATGAAGATGCTTGTATGCTTCACTCGCTCGCTTCTTATTGTTTCGCTCCCTTCTCAATTGTTTAATGAATTTTTTGTTCTTCGCTGTTTGCGGCTCTTCCTTCATTTCTCCCTACTGCATTCTTTTATCTCGCGAATATGTTATTGCAATCCGCAGCGGGAGCGTTTCTATAAACTTAATTTAAACTTACGTTTTACACCGTGCTTTGTTTCCCTTATGAAGATGCTTGTATGCTTTACTCGCTCGCTTCTTATTGTTTCGCTCCCTTCTCAATTGTTTAATGAATTTTTTTGTTCTTCGTTGTTTGCGGCTCCTCCTTCATTTCTCCCTACTGCGTTCACAGTCTTTTCACGTGATTACGTGGGAGGCGTGATGACATGACACTCAACTCCTCCTCCCATGGCCATCGAGCTGCCGTCCATTACAGTATGTTGTGAAAAAAGAGATTCCAGTTATGACCATTACGCGTTGAATTTCGAAATGTAACCTGCCTAACTTTTGTAAGTAAGCTATAAGTAATCAGCCTGCCAAATTTCAGCCTTCCACCTACACGGGAAGTTGCAGAATTAGTGATGAGTCAGTCAGTCAGTCAGTGAGTCAGTGAGGGCTTTGCCTTTTATTAATTAGTATAGATTTATTATATTACATATCTTACACATCAATATTGCTGCTACTTCTTTGTCTTGTCTTGTTTGTGTTTTTATTTTAAATTTAAATTTTAATTCTATTTTTAATTTATTATTTGCACGTCATGTTGTTACACTGTGGACCCTGAGCTTTGCAATTTCGTCTATCTGGAAAATGGATGGATGGGTGAATGTATACTTGTATATGGTTGAGATGACAATAAAGTTCACTTTGACTTTGACTTGACTTTTCGCTGAGAAAACAGACGCTCGTTTTGTGGTTTTTAACTTTTGAAAGTAAAGGATTTTAGGTATTGTGTGTAAGGCACGAGATAACTAGTTCAATATAAGAGGTAAGTAGTATACAGCAATTCCCTTTTAAATCACGTATAAAAAATCTATCTATCTAAAACAAACCCTTTTCTATGAAATACACCACATTTTAAATAATCAAGTACATTTATGTATGTATTTTCAGCTGAGCTAAGAATCCACATTGCGTTAGTATTTCGGTTAACTTTCTAAAGGTGAGAGCTGTACCCAGACACACAGAGTGAACGGGCACACTTGAACAACAAGCTACCAGAAGTGGGGATTGAACCCACGCGGGCATCTGCCCTTTGGATCTTAAGTCCAACGTCTTAACCACTCAGGTATTCTGGTGGTAGAAAAAGCCATTTTAAGCACTCTTTGCCACTCCATGAAAACTGCGGTCAGTCTTTCAGCTCCTTCAAAAACAGGTGGAGACTCATCTTCTCTTCTGACGTGGGAGGCCATGGGGGGAGGCGACTCTCACTTCAGCAGCACACAGTGACAGGGCAGATGATGTACTGATGTCATATTGACTAGACTGTCCGTTGTTAAGGTCTGATGACCAATTCACATCGTCATCACTGTCACTCCATTCAAGCAATGGTTCATTTTCAGTTTGTTCTAAAGCTGTCTTCATGACTTCTCATTTACATGCAATTATGTCTTTGGTTGAAGCCTCCACCCCACCCATGAATATTGATGAGATAGCATCGTTATTATAAAGTGGCAAAATGCACAGAAATGTTCTTGATTTTTTTGCAGGATGATGTTATTTCATCCACTAGATGACAGCAGAACACTGTCCTGAGAGTTATTTAGGCTTAATAATGGAAATCAGATCATTGCACGTCACCCCAAGTCTGACTCAAGTTTAACCATACAGTATTTACATAGAAATAAGACCCCAATCTTGGGGTTAACACCAAGGAATTTATGCCAATGCAACACCAGTGTCTGAAATATTACATGAGGAAATCTGACAAATTTGACAACAGGCTAGAGGGCCATCAATATAACAGAACAATAATGTGTCTGTAGATTATCAAAGTCTCAAGAATAGCAAAATTAGAAATGCTAAATGGCTTTGGTACATTACTGAACCATGTCACCGCCACTAGAGGGGATATGGAATAACAAGAGAAAAGAAGAAAATCACCTTCAACTTTCAGAGTGATGTGAACTTCTTCATTCCATGGTCCAGAGTCCACAAAACATTTGTAGAGGCCACCATCAGAAACACGGACATCCTGGAGTCTCAGAGACACGTTTCCGTTCTGGAGCTCTTTTAGGAACAGTGCTGTTCTTCCCTTATAGGCCTGCATCTGACGCTCAGGTCTGATTTGGAGAGTCTGGTACAAAAGTACTGGAGAGTCAAAGTCGTCTCGAAACCACCTCACTTCAAACCTCTGAGCACTAATAACTGGTGAGAGTGAGGCGGGTAGGGTGACATCTTCACCAAGAAAAACAAGAACAGCGGAAGAAGGTGCAACAACTTGAAAGATCTCTGAAAAGAAACCACAAAATGCTGTAGTGAGTGTTAAAATGTTCAGAAAAAGTCCATCTGAGTCCATAAAGACAAATCCCGTAGTGTGAGAGATGAAGACTAAACGCTGTACTCTCGTCTGCTTCAGTCCCTTACTGATATTAAGATCACTTCTAGTTTTTGATATTCTGCCCAAATGACAGATCTCAACTACACTCTTTCCATTAAGTTGTCTGACACTCAGATTGGACACAAAACATATCTGTCAGAATTCAATGTTAGGGTTAGGATTTGAGGTAAAATACAAAGAACAAATTAGAATTACAAAAAAAACCTACTGGTTAAAATAAAAAAAAGTTCTATTTAAAGACAACAAGTTGTATAAAATAATAACAACAAATGATACAAACACATACGTGTCCAGGCGACGTGTGTCATGTGGAGCAGAAAGAACACAGAGCAGCTCCATCCCTTCTGGACCTTCATGACTGCAAAAGAATCAAAGTTTGGTTTGTCCAGACAGTAAGAAATGATTCTGACGTCCTCAGAGATGAGGCAGACACTCTCATGAAGCAGACAAGATGGTCCCATCCCTTGGACACACAGTGCTGCCCTTCACATCCATTTACTTATTGTATGTCTACAAGTGAAATGCACAGAATTCCTCAGTATATTAGATGAGAGTTTTCTCAAAGTGCACACGTCGTGTATACAACTGACCGTGACTGGCATGAAAGTCACCAACACCTGAGACTGGGCACATTGATGTTGGCTCATTACCATAAACAGCACACTCTGCTGCCCTGCAGGATCTTGTCCAGCATTTGTTCACAGGCTTTAAAGAAAGTCAAGCAGACCATATAGTCAAAATCATCAAACTCCATTGAGTTGTCCCTGGTGCTCTCCTGAGATGGACCTCTACATGGGCACTGGTTTTATTTTTTCACTTACCTGACCATTGTGGACAAACACTGAAATGGAGAATCTCTCTAAGTAACATGGTAGTACAACAGCCCTTCACTCAGGACTTGGAGACTCTTCATATTAGACATCGGCCCACTCAGATAATTAACAGGTGAGGACCACAGCAATGGCTATGGAGCCAGTAACCCACATCTCACTGAACTGGATGGCACTCATCTTGAATTAAAATTGCTGAGTCCCTTTATGTATTTCATTTGGTAAATGTAAGATTGTGTTTATTTGAACTTTATGAATTTATAAATCATTTCCAATGGGAATAATCCCACTAATCCCTCTGCCAGTGGAAATATAAAAATAAAAATACAATTAACTGAACACGGCCATCTTGTCTGAGCTGCTCCTCCACCCTGCTTTTAATTTTTTTTTTCTGTTTTTGGTTTCTTTCCATTGATGTTTTCTTTATTTGTTGATGGTTCTTCTTAATTGTGTCCCCCTCCTCTGGCTGACAAAATACCACCAGTTACTGAGGTGTCCTGCTGATGATGGCCTTCACCGTCTACACAATAAAAGTGCCGAGTCAAGCCTCAGTCTTAGCTGATATTTCTCAGTGTTGCTCCTCGTGGTCTCCTTCTGCTCCTGTGTTGTGTTGTGTGGTTTTGTCTCCGGCTTTAAAACTTTGGCTCAGTATTTGGACCTTCAATAATGGTTTATGCCATTGTTGTGGATTTGTTATTATTTGTTCTTAGATCATATAAAGTACTCTACAGGAGAGACTCTAAACTGTTCAGGTAAGAGGCCTGTTGCTTCTCGTCTGAAATCTGTGCACTGCATGCTGGATATAATGGTGCGCAGAATAGCCAAACTATTTCAACTCCCATAGCTGCTTTAGCGTTGTTAGAAGACATCGCAAATGAAAGAATTAGAAGAGAGCCCATATTTATAGATGATGATGACAGGCTTCTAAGTCGATTTTGATTTCCCAGAGCTCTCCTCTTGGCGCTGTGTGCTGAACTGGCACAAGCTTTACAAAGGCAGACTTTGAGGAATTGCGCTCTACCTGTTCTTTTACAAGTTCTGTCCACTCTCGGGATTTTAGCCACAGAAGCTTTTCAGTGTGAACTTGCTGACCAATCGGGTATTTCACAATCATCACTGAGTCGCGCCATGCCAGCTCTATAGGATGGTATTATCTGCTTGTCATCCAGATAGATAAGATTTCCTTACACTGTGGTTGAACTGCGAAACATCGATTCGCAGCAATGTCAGATTTTTCAAATGCAATCAGAACAGTCAACTGTACTCATATTCTTATTATAACAATTGTGCTTTGGTTCTACATCTGGAGAGCAACCACCCAGCCAGAACAATGGCTTCATGAGTTGTCAGAGGGTCCCACCCTTCCCTCCAGAGGCTAGGGGGCAATGGGTCTCACTCGAAACCCTGTGGAGCAATGGAAGTGAAGTGTGCAGTGCCAGTCACCCAGATAGCATTGCCGAGGCAGGATCCTGGGCACCCAGCAGCCTGGGTGCACCGCCAGCCTGTCTCGCCCACCCTGCTGAGGAGGTGGAGCCAGAGCATATGTGATAATGGTGAAATATGCCTGGGCAAGGCGAAGCCAGAGGAAACTCTGGTGGAGAATCGCAGTGGTCCTGATTTGCAAATCAGTTGTCCAACCTGGGTATAGGGGGAAAAGTCTAATCGAACCATCTAGCAACTAGTTTCCTCCGAAGTTTCCCTCAGGATAGCTGGCACTTGTTGGCACGCAGTTTTATCTGGTAAAGCGAATGATAAGAGGCCTTGGGGACAAAACAATCTTAATCTATTCTCAAACTTCAAATGGGTAAGAAGCCTGGTTCACTGGTGTGGAATGCTGAGTGCCTAGTGGGCCACTTTTGTTAAACAGAGCTGGCACTGCAGGATGAACTGAATGCCGGGTTAAGGCGCCCAATGCAGACACTCATCAGATCCCAGAAAAGGTGTTGGTTGATAGAGACAGCAGGATGGTGGCCATGGAAGTCGGAACCTGCTAAAGAGTGTGTAACAACTCACCTGCTGAATCAACCAGCCCTGAAAATGGATGGCACTGGAGTGTCAGGCCCATACCTGGCTGTTGCCGGCACTGGTGGCTGCGAGGGCTAAGCTGCAATAAGTAGGAGGGCCACTGTGGTGCGCACTGAAGCCTAGGTTGAGGGTCCGGGTGGAGCAACCGTGGGTGCAGATCTTGGTGGTAGTAGAAAATATTTAAACAAGTGCTTTGAAGGTCAAAGTGGAGCAGGGTTCCATGTGATAAGCAGTTGAACATGGGTCAGTTGGTCATAAGGGATGGGTGAGCACCTTTCTGAATTGTGGGGCCCATTGAAAGGGAGTCGGGTTCAGATCTTTGAATCCAGAGTGGCAGAGATGGGTGGGGGCAGTGATGCATGTGATCCTGGAGAAGTCGGTGGGAGCCCTGAGGAGATTTCTGTTTTCTCATTGAAGGGTAGGGCCGCCCTTGAATGGGTTTGTCCGAGAGGGGGACCTGCTCCTTGGAAAGCGTTGCACTTCCGGTGGCATCTGGAGAGGTCTCGACGGCCCGTGAAAATCCGTGGGAGGTCTGCAGGGTGAACAGCCTTTGGCATGTTAGAACAATGTAGGTAAGGGAAGTCAGCAAGCCAGATCTGTAACTTTGGGATAAGGATTGCCTCTAAGGGCTGGGTCAGTTGGGCTGGGGTGCGAAACGGGGCTCGGCACATCTCCCAGTTGCAGCACGTGTTGGAGTAACTATGTTTAGCAATCAGATCCTTGTTTTACCTTCTTACTGTCTAACAAAACCATAGTCAAGATCTGGGCTTGGCAAGGGAAACAGGTGGCTCCTGTGTGCAAACAGTATGAAACTTATGGAATTAACGGAACTATATTATACTGTACCACTGAGAGCTGCTAGCTCAAGAACTCCACTTTAGGAGATGCTTATGGACTCTAAATATGGACTATAAACTTAGCCATTATTGATACATCTATGTATCTTTTATCGAAGCAACTTTGTATTATGTATGGAATGTTCAATGCAAAGTAATGACTTAATACGTAAAACTTATACTATCTTGAACCCGGGAGAGGTGGCTGTATGGCCGTAAGTCCCTGTACTCAAACACTTTGTACATTACTGTTCCATGTAAAACAGATGTAAATTACGAGTCCAATAAAGAATGATACCCATTTCAGAAGGAATGAAAGAAAGAAATGCAGACTTAAAATTATCTCATCAAAAATGAGCGGAAAGAGGATGCTGGAGGTAGCTTGGAAAGAATAAAAGATGCGGAAAGCTACTGTCACAGTTTGGCTACAAAGAGAAGCAGCTCAGCATGTGAGGAAATCTCAGCTCCAATGAGCAAGACTAATGGTCTCTGACCTAGCACATGGATGCTGTGTTTGGCAGACCCATTCCTTGGGCTTGTCGACATCAGCCCCTGGGCCCAGTTTGTGGGCTTATGTTGTAGACTGCTGGACAGTTGTTATGGCCAGCTTAAGACCCATGGTCGACAACGTATGGATCACCAGGACCTACGATGACTCCTATACTTGGAAGACGGCCACGTAGACGGCGCAGGGAGAGGAAGCAAAAAATAGGCAAGCGAGCAGGATTACTATCTAGGCTAAAGGCTGCTCCACATAAAACCCCTCTTCCTAGCATTCTTCTTGAGAATATTAGATCACTCGCAAATAAAATGGACGAGCTTCGACTGGATATTTCCACACATAAAACTACAAGGGACTGCTGCCTTTTGATTTTTTCAGAGACGTGGCTGGATCCCACCATACCGGACACAGCAGTTGAAGTTGCAGGTAGCTCGGTCCATCGAACCGATCGAACCCCCGATTCCGGTAAGAAAACAGGTGGAGGGCTGTGTGTCTATACTAATACTGCTTGGTGCACTAATACAAATATAATCAACAAGTTCTGTTGTCAGGACGTGGAATATATGATGCTCAGATGCCGACCGTTTTACCTACCGAGAGAACATACCGTCGTTATTGTTACAGCAGTATACATACCTCCTCAGGCTCATGTTAAGTCAGCGCTTGAAAAATTGTTTGACATTATCAGTAAACAACAGAACTTGCATCCTGATGCAGTTTTTATCATTGCTGGGGATTTCAATCAAGCGAATCTTAAGGATGTATTCCCCAGATTTTATCAGCATGTACCTTGTAAAACCAGAGGGGAGAACACCTTAGAGCAGGTCTATACAAACATAAAAGACGCCTATAAGGTCATTCCACACCCCCACCTCGACCAGTCTGATCATCTCTCTTTAGTTCTTGTTCCAGCGCACAAAGCCCTTATCAGCAGTACTAATCCAATTAGCAAGACTGTTAAGGTTTGGCCTGAAGCTGCCATTTGCCAACTCCAGAACTGCTTTGAACAAACAGACTGGAATATATTTTCTCATCAGACAGACTTAGAGACATAAACTTCATCTGTGCTGTCATATATTAATTACTGTGTGGACAATGTCACTGTCAACAAAAGGATTAAGGTCTACCCAAATGAGAAACCATGGATGAATAGTGAAATCAAACAGCTGCTCAGGGAAAGGGACAAAGCCTTTAACACTAGAATTACCAGAGCCTACGAAAAAACTCGTATATCCGGCCCACCTTAAATCGCTTCTTAAATCCGTTCACACCTCTCCGCCAGCATCCTTTGTCCTCTAAATGTGCTGATAAAAGACAAGCTGCCAGCAGCCGGCTATTCCATCCCCCCACTGACTTAGAACGTGAGCGAACCTTTCCCAGCTCACGACTTGATTATTTACCTGGGAGTGAAGTGCAGTTTTACAGTGGAAATGATAGATCGTTATTTGGAAGACACACATGAAATGCGTGTTCCGTTTCTAAAGTAATCTGTGTAAACACATTGTTAAAACAGAAACTTTTTCATATTTTAGTAATAAATGTTACAAAATGTAGTAGGCATAAACTATAGAATATATAAAGCCTGAGTTCCAAAGATCAAATAAACACTTTCACAAAAGCTTCAAGAATGATTCAACAGCTTCTGTGGCATAGTGTGTTAAGGTTTGCCTCTTAGCACAGAGCAGCTTTTCCTTGCCTCACAGACCTGAGTTCGATTCCCTGCTGGGGATGAAGTGTTGCTTTTTTTTTCTTTTCTTTTAAACCTCAAACGGACATAAAATTTATACATTGGTATGCACTGTCAGTTACTGAGATCGTTATATTTTCATGTGGGATGCTCCTTTTCAAATATTTTTTTAACAATTGAGACTGCAATTAACAGGAACAACTGTCCTTATAACTTATTTTTAAGATCCATAACACACAGACAGACAGAGCACTGCGTAATAGAGAGACAGACAGGCAGAGAAGTCACTAGATATAGAAATAAACAGGGAAGCCACGTGTACTGAAAGACAAAAAGAACAACATGTGCGTTGTTCCTGCTGCACTGAATAAGCGCAGGCGCTCTAACATCACCCCTCCCCTGATCTTACTTAGAGAGTCAGGGACAACGCACATGTTGTTCTTTTTTTCTTTCAGTACACGTGGCTTCCCTGTTTATTTCTATATCTAGTGACTTCTCTGCCTGTCTGTCTCTCTATTACGCAGTGCTCTGTCTGTCTGTGTGTTATGGATCTTAAAAATAACTTATAAGGACAGTTGTTCCTGTTAATTGCAGTCTCAATTGTTAAAAAAATATTTTAAAAGCAGCATCCCACATGAAAATATAACGATCTCAGTAACTGACAGTGCATACCAATGTATAAATTTTATGTCCGTTTGAGGTTTAAAAGAAAAGAAAAAAAAAGCAACACTTCATCCCCAGCGGGGAATCGAACTCAGGTCTGTGAGGCAAGGAAAAGCTGATCTGCACTAAGAGGCAAATCTTAACGCACTATGCCACAGAAGCTGTTGAGTCATTCTTGAAGCTTTTGTGAAAGTGTTTATTTGATCTTTGGAACTCAGGCTTTATATATTCTATAGTTTATGCCTACTACATTTTGTAACATTTATTACTAAAATATGAAAAAGTTTCTGTTTTAACAATGTGTTTACACAGATTACTTTAGAAACGGAACACGCATTTCATGCGTGTCTTCCAAATAACGATCTATCATTTCCACTGTAAAACTGCACTTCACTCCCAGGTAAACAATCAAGGCGTGAGCTGGGAAAGGTTCGCTCACGTTCTAAGTCGGTGGGGGGATGGAATAGCCGGCTGCTGGCAGCTTGTCTTTTATCAGCACATTTAGAGGACAAAGGATGCTGGCGGAGAGGTGTGAACGGATTTAAGAAGCGATTTAAGGTGGGCCGGATATACGAGTTTTTTCGTAGGCTCTGGTAATTCTAGTGTTAAATTAGGAGACACCTCAGCCTATAGAGCTGCCAGAGCCAACCTCAAGAAGGGCATCAAGTCTGCTAAACTAATGTACAACAACAGATTGAGGAGGACTTTGACAGTAACTCAAACTCACAGCGGATGTGGCAAGGCATCTGATTAATCACAGATTACAAAAAGAAAAATGACGTACAAGACACACTGGCCAATAACAATGCCAACCTAGCAGAGGAACTTAACAGTTTCTTTGCACAGTTTGACAAGGACAACAACCAGCCTCCAGTCAGCTTCGAGCTAAACGGAGACTCACAGCCTTTGGTCATACACATACATGATGTGCAGCGGGCACTCGAAAACATCAATACAAGGAAGGCAGCAGGTCCTGATAATGTGCAAGGACGTGTGCTCCAGGCCTGCGCTGACCAATTAGCGGAGGTATTTACACACATATTCAACTTCTCTCTCTCTCCTCAGGTGTAGTCCCCTTGTGCCTGAAATCCACAACCATTGTACCTGTTCCCAAAAAAACCGAGGATAACCTGCCTTAATGACTATCAACCAGTCGCTCTCACCCCTGTCATCACAAAGTGCTTTGAACGACTGGTAATCACCCACATCAAAGCCTCCATCCCAGCTGATCTAGACCAACACCAATTTGCCTATCGATCAAACAGATCAGCTGAGGACGCCATCTGTGTGGCTCTACATGCTGACCTCTCGCACCTGGAAAAGCCCAATGCCTATGTTAGGATGCTCTTCATTGACTACAGCTCTGCATTTAATCCCATCATACCTAACCAGCTGATCCAAAAACTCTATGCACTAGGACTTGCTCCGTCCATATGCAACTGGTTACTGGATTATCTCACCAACCGCCTCCAGTCTGTCAAGATGGGCAAACACACATCCTCCACCCTAACCCTCAGCACTGGTGTGCCACTAGGATGTGTACTAAGTCCCCTTCTCTATGCACTCTTCACCCATGACTGTCAACCCATACACAAATCAAACATTATTGTTAAATTTTCAGATGATACAACTGTCATCGGGCTTGTAACAGACAACAATGAAGCTGCATATAGGGAAGAGGTTCAGAATCTGACAGCATGGTGCAACACCAACAACCTGGTCTTAAATACCAAAAAGACCAAAGAAGTTATTCTGGACTTTAGGACCACTAAAAAGACCAATCACGGTCTGATAACAATCAATGCAGATGCTGTGGAGAGAGTTTCCAGCTTTAAGTTTCTAGGAGTCACCATCTCAGAGGACCTGTCCTGGGCTGACAACAACTTGGCTATAATAGGCAAAGCACAACAACGCCTCGATTTTCTCAGGAAGCTAAGGAGAGCTGACCTCCCCCAGAAACTGCTGGTTAATTTCTATAGATGCACTACAGAGAGCATTTTAACTAACTCCATGATGACCTGCAGGTACAACAGCTGCAGCAAGGCTGCTAAAGAAGCCCTGCAGCGGGTCGTAAAAACAGCAGAGGCCATTATAGGGACTGAACTGCCATCACTCGAACTCTTGTATAAGACTCGCTGTGTGAGAAGGGCCAAAAACATTCTCAAGGACAAAACTCACCCTGGAAATTCTTTGTTTGAGCTCCTACCGTCAAGCGGACGCTTTAGGTCAATCCGTGGACGCACAAACAGACTAAAAAATAGCTTTTTCCCATGTGCCATAAACTTTCTCAACTCTGAATCTCCTCAGTCGAAGAACCATTTTTAAATTGAACATGTGCAATAAGCTATAATGGTAATGTGCAATATACTAATGTATTACAATATACTGTAGAATATGTGATGTACTATTCATTAACAGGTGCAATAACAATTTATGCTTCTGTACTTCGAGCAATATGACATATTTGGAATTATTTAACTTTTCTTTAAATGCACCTCGGGGCTGTCACAAAAAGTTATTTCGTTGTGTTACACAATGACAATAAAGTGCTTGAACTTGAGAAATCATCAGGTAGATCTGGGTTGGTGATGATAGAGCCAGTAGTGGCCGAGGAGACACTCGACAGGGACCACGGCCTCTGTCAGCCTCATCAGAGCCTTCCTGGGACTCATCTGTGAATCTCCCACTGGTGCTATGGCCAAGGACCTAACCAACCATAGCTCTAAGGGTCACTGTTGACAGAACTTCTAAGAGGACAATGTCCCAGGAGCATTCTACATGAAATGCTGGTAAAATCTCAACCTTCTCTGTGATCCTTACCTGAAGGGTCACAGTTGTAAGGATCGGGCAAATCACACCGCCATTCGCTTCTAACATAAAGTAATGAACATTAAAAAATAAAAACAAAAATACACATAACAGCATTACAACAGCCACTCAGACATAAATCGTTTTCAGTACTACACACTTAACCATTAGATCACATAGCTAGACTACACACACCGAATATAGCACAAAACCACTTATCCCCCTATAGTACTTAATAATTTGATTACTTCTTGCGTCTTATTAGTAGACAGACATGCTTATTCAGGGGCCATAACATACTCCCATTTCTACAATTAGACAATAATAATATCCATAACATTCAGAGGTTTGGGCCAGGAATTAGTACCACAACAGGTGTCAGTGGGATCAAATCTCATAATGATTACATCCCCCAAGCCGTACCAAGTCAGCATGTACTGCCTTGACCATAAGGGGTGCCTGCCATGCATCACTTAGATGACAAGGCCGATGGGCGAGATGGCTGACCTGAGGGGCACGGTTGACGAGAAACATTAAAACTCGGAATAGGCCTGGTAATGGGCTCCAACGTAGCCAAATTCCTTGTCATCTAATTAGTCATGCGCATGAATGGATGAACGAAATTCCCACTGTCCCTACCTACTATCTAGCGAAACCACAGCCAAGGAAATGGGCTTGGAAGAATCAGCGAGGAAAGAAGACCCTTTTGAGCTTGACTCTAGTCTGGCACTGTGCAGAGACATGAGAGGAGTAGAATAAGTGGGAGGCCCCCAGTTCTGCCCAGGGCTATGGGGCACCACAGGTGAAATACCAGTAGTCATCATTTTTTCACTGACAGAGTGAGGCAGGAGGGGGAGCCCTACGTGGCTCTTGCTTCTGGTGTCAAGCGCCCAAGCCACCCGTGGGCGCGACATGCTTCGGGGAGAGTGACAGGTGGGTAGCTTGACTGGACCAGTACACATGTCACACCATAAAGCAGGTGTGCTAAGGCGAGTTCAGGGAGGCCACAAACCTCCCGTGGAGCGGAAGGGCAAAAGCTTGCTTGATCTTGATTTTCAAAGTGGGGCCTCACAATCCTTCTGGATTTTTGGGTTTCAAGCAGGAGGTGTCAGAAAAGTTACCACAGGGATAACTGGCTTGTGGTGGCGTCGCTGTTTGATCTTTAGATGTCGACTCTTCCTATCATTGAGAAGCACAATTCACCAACCGTTGGATTGTTCACCCATTATCAGTGAACGTGAGCTGGATTTAAGCTGTTGTGAGACAGGTTAATTGTACTGTACTGATGATGGTGTTGTCGCAACAGCAATCCTGCTCAATACGAGGAACCGCAGGTTGAGAAATTTGGTGTATGTGGTTGGTTGAGGAGTCAATGGTGCGAAACTACCATCTGTGGGATTATGACTGAACACCGCTAAGTCAGAATCCCTCCTAAATGTGACGATACCCTAGCACTGCGGAGCCTCGGTGGGCCAGGGATAGGCAGAGGCCACCCTCCCCATAGTGGCGGACCGGTGAGAAGTCTGGGGAGTGGCCTGGATGAGCAGCTGCTCCCTCTTCCTTATTCACACCGCACATTTGTGGGGAACCCGGTGCTAAATCATTCGTAGATGACCTGATTCTGGGTTGGGGTGTCATATGTAGCAGAGCAGCTCCCTCACTGTGATCTATTGAAAGTCAGCCCTCAAGCCAAGCTTTTGTCCCCCTTCACCTTCCCTCCCACCCCTCCCTCCTATCCCATTGCCTGACCAGGCACAACCACAACCAAAACTTAAACCCTAACTCCAAACATCCTCCCCTCTCCTTCTCTTATCCTCTCTTACATGACCAGAAGACAGCTGGGGACAGTGTGCACGTGTCTGGTCTCAATGTGAAACATGACCAGATGTCCATTTGACTCTGGTCCGGGGCTGTGAGAATTACAAAGGGGTGAAGATAGAGTTGAAGTGGGCATGAACCCGCCGAGAGGTAAGCAGGTGGGGTCTGCGCCGCCTGGCCGAAGGATTCAACCCAGTGGGCCACCTGGGTCAGCCATCCTGGTGTCGGTGGATCCCTCTGCACCTTTCATCCCCATCCCCCCAGGGGTGGGTGCGTGGGGTAGGGCGCGGGATCGCCACCCAGTGTGATGCAACAGGCTCCAGGTCGGCAGGGAAGGGCCAGGGGGAGAAGGTGGCTGGTGGAACCCATCGCTGGTGTCAGAGCACCCCCCAAGAGCTCTCTGCTTCAAGGGGCAGAGGGATCAATGTGCTCGCCACGCCCTGCCTGGCCTGCCCTCCCTTCTAGTTTTTACTTGCCTCCACTTTGCATTCGCTAATATTCTACTTTTTTCACATGCTTTTGCCATTGTCTTTTAACTAAACACTGAACAAAAGGGGATAATTATATTGATTTAATATAAGGAGTCAGGGTGGGGCGTCAGGCTGACCAGGATTTATGTAGCAGAAGTCCATGGAAGTTGGCTTACGCATGATTTTGTGCATATGAATTTTTTTGTGTGCACGCATAATTCTGCTTTTGTCTGTATAGTGTCTGTTTAGTGTGAATTCTACACACAGAGTTATACATGAGGGCCCTGGAGTGCCAGGGTCAGTTCACTACTGGTAAGCCACATGAAGGATCTCCACCCTGTGAAGGTTGTCCATGCTGAGTAATTTGAGCTAAAAGAGTTTTCTGTTTTATACAAATAAATGGTAAGGTGTCCATCATTTGGGCCTACTGGGTACCAGGGACACTCTTGTCATCCTTAACAATAAAACAATTTAAAACCAAGAAGCTTCTCTACTGATAAAATAAGATGGAGGAAGCAGAGCCTGCACTAATGTATTGATGAACTTTACTGTTATTTATATATGGTGTGTTTAGCATTTTTATATCTAAACTTAATCCAAATATACTCTTATTTATATGGCTTGTATAAATACAAGGACACCTCAAAAGTGTCGTCTGTCAGCCACCTTATTTGTTGTGTTCAAATGGCCGTCGATTACATTCACATCTGCTGGTATAAAATGCCGGCAGGCCTGACTAACGGTGCACCACCACGCCTGCCCCTGGAGACACCCACATGGCAAAAGATTAGAATCACAGACTGAACTTCACCTGAGCGTTAGAGGAAAATGAGAGTAGCCTGAGGGAACACAAGGAGGACACACAAACTGCACTTACATTTAAACTCAGGATGTTAGAGATCTGTGAGTTAGGAGCATTCACTACAATGTCCTAGGACCAAGTAACACACGGACTGTATGAATATCAACATTGTAAACTAAATCCTATCGTCAAAAAATAACTATTAAAAATCAAGTTTACACTAAGAAGAAATGCGACAAAGTCTCCCCAGTCACCATCTCTGTGTTTAGCAGTGCTGTGGAGCTGTCACTAAAAATAATAAAGAAAAAAATGTGAAGAAGCCTGAAGACGTGAGGCTGTGATGAGTCTACTGGTCACTTCACTGACTGTAACATCATAAAGCAAAAAAAACACCCAAAATGACAGACATCCAGTGTAAAAGGCTTTCAAGACGACACCAAAAACAACCAAATGGAGGAAACTTGAGCAGATGTCAAAGCTCAGGTACAACAACAAAATCAAACTTGCATTTCTCTTACCTGCTTTTACTTTTTTCTTCAGTTTTCTCCCATCACAGATTTTATTTTTCAGAATTCACTGATGAACAGATCTTTTTAAAACTGTCTTTGTATTACCTGTAGGTTTATAAAAGGAAACCTTCACAGCACAGTCCCTGAGCTCCGCTGCTCTGCTCTGCTCTGATGCTTGGCAGCCCTCCAGGAGGAACACACCTGAGTCTTAAAGAGACAGAGGACATAAAAAGAAAAGGCAACTGAAATAACCAAATGTGAACTTCTTTAGGTCACAGCCAAACCTTTAGCGTGCTCAGAAGTACAAATCCCCTCACAGCAAGTCACATTAACCTGATGTTGCAGACATGTAAACTGTGTGACAGGCAGAGGTGAGCCGCATTAAGACAGAAATGGCAAACCTGCAGGTGGCTGAGTGAAAGTGGCACACGAGCAGGTGGTCTTTCCCCTTTCTGTCCCCTCTCTGATAATTCTCAGTCTGTTCTTGTCTTTACAGGTGAGCCCACATGCAGATGTCCTGCCAGCCTTCTGTCCCTCTAGTCCAGGGGTCCTCAATCACAGTCCTGGAGGGCCGCAGTGGCTACAGGTTTTCACTTTAACCAATTTCTTAATTAGAACCTTTTTATTTACTACTAAAGCAAAACGTTTTTTGGGCTTAATTTTAGTTCTGTTACCTGTCAGAACCCTTAATTGCCTATTTTAGATTTTAGCAGCTGCATTTAACTTTTAATTGTGGCTTGTTTTCTTAATCAGATATTAGTTAATAATGAGATGCAGCTAACCAATAAACCAGCAGCTCTCCAGCTCACATGCTTACCATGACGTATCTGTGATAAAAAATATTTAGAAATAAATGAGAGGGGAATAGTAAGGACCGTTAAGCTTAAATCTGTTCTGGTCCACAAAATACAAGGATAATGAGGAAACTCTACAGTGCAATTCAGTTTGCTCTTGGATGAATTCAAACATTAACAAGCTAAATAGTTCAATACCAGGTTTCAATATCAGCATGGACTGCTTTCTAATTAGGAAACAAGTTGGAATAAAACCTGCAGCCACTGTGGCCCTCCAGGACTGTGATTGAGGACCCCTGTTCTAGTCAGTCCCGGCCCATGTAAGCTCCTTTGGCTCTGTCTACAGCTCCATTCCTTCCCATAATCCACTCACCACATGTCAACTCCTTCCTCCAAATACACAACTTAACATTCTGGTTTACACGGACCTGGAGGCTCTCCCAGCAGCATCAGGTGTAAAGCAGGAACCAACCCTGGACAGAGTGACACTACATGACAGAGTCCAGTGACGCACTCAACAAGACCAGTTTAAAATGGCTAATTCATCAAACACACAAAAAGAAAACCTGTACAACTCGGTGAAAACAGCAAACATGGAGTGGACGTGTGAAGATGTAGGAAAGAAAGAACAGATGAGACTGCAGGGCTGACAACTGAGCTCTGTCCTCTAAGTACATTTAGACAGCTGATGACACTCTGATTGATCCTCTGGTGTCCGCCATTGCTTGTCTCCTCTTTGTCAGACTCCAGTGCTCCAGTGGCCTGACAGTTTGATGATCTGCAAGGTCTTTTGTTCTGGTTGTTTTTTCTGAGGTCGGCCTTGTTCTTCTAGTAATGTACTCATGAGGTCTGAATCGTCTTCTTCTCTATTTCTATCTTTTCTCCAGACCTTCAACTCTGTCCTAATTCTGTAATGTCTCCTCATGTGTTCTTTCTAATGTGCTTTCTCTTTCTCACCTTCAGTGAACCTCATACTCTTAGAACATAAGACGTTTGACAAACCATTCAGTCAAGTGTGTTTGCTTGGCTAATTCCTTACTTGTCTGATGTCTCATCTAAATCTTCTTTAAAGGCTGTCAAGTCTGATTCTTCTTCAACTCTGTGACTTGGTAGCATTTTTTTCCAGATTTCCTGTAGTTTTTGCATGAATAAGAACTTTTTCCCCACCAGTGTCCTTGAGTGTGTTGTTCTATATTTAATTCAAAGAATTCTGCTGGATTCCCCATATGGAGGCCTCTGAGAATTTTGAAGAATTTAGCAAAGTCTCCACATACCCTCATGTCCTGTGAGTTGTGACTTTATGTTCTTCAATGACGTTCTTCTGATTTCACTGATTTGAAAAAACACTCAGGAGCTCGCAGCTTGGGCCGAGTCTCCCTTAGTTTGGTTTCATCTCCTTTTCTCTTTATGATTATTATTTCTTTTTCTTAATTCCTTTCTAATTTCATTCAGGAATGTCTTTATAGAGGTCTGGCCACTTCGATTGGACAGTCCTTAACTGGTAGTGCATTTCTCTGTGCTGGCCTGCCCTGGGTGGTCTTGGTGGTCAAGAGTCTGTGTCATCTTTCAGAGAAAAGGAGCTGACCTATGTGATGAGCTGAGTGAGGGCAGACATGATGGGCTGTGATGTGTTCAACTGGTGGAAGATCACAGACAGAAACACAAATGTCTTCTGGTCTGTCTGCCCAGTTTTGTCTTTTTTGTGAGTCTGTGCTGCCATAGCCAGGGCTGTTCCTTGGGGTGGAGGTGGGCAGCTAGAGCGGCCAGCCCGAGTCTACACAAGTGGCTACATGTACTTCTCTTTTCTGAACATCATTCATTTTTGAAATTTCCATCTATAATGATATCTCATGGGATACACTACAGCGTTATTCTTCATGAGACCACAGGTGAAAGAAAATTTGAAAGCATCCATTATCTGTACTTGATTCAGGTAAGTTTAATATTTATTGGGCCATCTCTGTGTGTTGAACAGTGGAAGTGCTGCTCGAGTCCTTGGCCCTCATGAACCTCAGTTACAGCCGCCATGTCTGCCTGGTGTCTCCTGTTGCTGGGGCAGGTGAATGAAGAGTGATCAGTGTGCGAGAAATCCAAGTGAAGGAGAGAGGCTGTCAAGTCGGGATTTTGATACTCAGGTAGCTTTACTCCTGACAAGGCCAAATTTATCAGCTGTCTGGAAATCAATGAAAAGTGATAAAGAGCAGGAAATCGCTAAGTCAGCCTGGAACAGTCAAAGTGTGGAGACAGCGAAATATTTAGCATCCAGGTGATACTGTGCACTTATAACATTTAATCATCTAATGCATCGCATACCCTAAAAAATGCTTCTCTTGAAAAATAATAAATGAAAAATTATCCATTTTTCATTGTTTTTACTGCAGAAGTGAAAGTCTTCTTGAAAATAAAATTGACACTTTTAAGCATTTAATTATTTTATGGTTTTTATTTCACACACACACAAGTCTCTGGACTTCAGATCTTGAGGTTGTGGCTTCAAATCCTGCTACTGACACCAGTGTGTGACCCTGAACATGTGCCTTCACTGAAAAAGAAAAGAAAATGGAACCGACTGTATCTCAAATGGAGTAAGTCACTTGGATAAAAGCATCAATCAAATAATAAGTAATAAAAAAGAAGATTATCAGGTCACTGGCGCTGCTTACTCTTGAACATACTCAGTAGGCCAGGAGGAGAACATTCCAGCCGCACATCACTTCCGGCTTTTCTTTATGGTCATTGGAGAACACAATTTGACATGAACGTGTATTCTTTAGGACTGGAACAGGTAATCAGTGGGAATAATGGCAAATCTGAGGATATATTATTATTATTATTATTATTAGATGTTTATCATTTTTGTATTTGTTCCTGCTGTTCACTCAAGTATGTCTTTTTGTGTTTTTCATCTGCTGTATGTGATCCTCCTCTGTTATGCCAAGAATTTCAGAGAATGAGGAAGTGGGGGGGGGGGGGGGTGGCATCCCTCTTTAAAGCAAGCAGATGGAGGGCCAGGATGGGGTGGGCTTGTCAACTATCTATAAATCTGCTCAAAGTCTGCAAAAAAATACATGAAACTGAAGTCAGTCTGAAATTCCATGAATCCTGCCAGTAAAAATACAGCAACACTACAAATCAGTCTCCATGACACGTATGGACGTAGTTAGTCACGTCACCTGGATGTTCCTACCGATTAAAAATCAGAACATTGCACACTTGGCCAAGATGGAATGTGCTTACTACTTCAGTTATAACAAACTGCTGTGTGTGAGCGCAGGGAGACCTGATGAACAAAGGCGAACATCATCGAGCATCGCTCTCTCCAAACGGCTTGGGCTAAAGTGTCGGTGTTTAGCTAATGGATACGTACATTTAAGGAAACTGAGAGAAGACTATGCATTAAGGGTTTGGCAATACCATATAAAGCCCCTTTGGACCCCTCAGAAAAGGCTCCAAATTCAAATAAAGTAGAAAAGTGCCTTTCATAAATAAAGTGCTGAGGTGAAAAGGGAGCACAGTGCATTAGAATGTCCCACTCACTATAGTATTATCCATCCATCCATTTTCCAACCCGCTGAATCCGATCACAGGGTCACGGGATTGAAAATAAATATTGACAAATAATAAATATTTTTTCTGTAACATCACCGGATTTCAATCAAATCAGGTTTTGAGATTTTGGGGTACTTGCTGTGGAGAAACTGAAATTCTTGTCATATGGCAGGTCAGGGAGCCTTTAACAATCACTGCACTTTACACACTGCATTAACTTTTCTTAGAATTAAGTTTTGTAGAAATGTAAATATAGTTATACTGAACCAAAAAAGGACATCATAAAGTGTTGGGGTCCCAGCTGTAGAAACCCCAAATTTCATTGCGCTAAGGCAAAAGACAAACAAAACAAAAAAAAAAGGACAAAATAAATACGACAGAAGTAGAAAAGCGTTGGTGTCCTCCTCCTTATGGCTGATATGCTGGTGCACCTGCTGCCACACCGTCCTTTATATGTCAGGGCTGAGCGAGAGTGACGTTACTGGTCTTTGGTCAGCACTTCCTCGTGTGTGTGCAGCGTCCACATGTCTCCCCTGTGGACTCTTACCTCAGCACTCACACAGCTCAACTGTATATAAATGTAGTGCTACAGATATAAAGCATGTGGCCCTCCAAGGGATGGTCCTGACCACAGCATAGATACTGGATGAGGGGCCAGGGCTCACAACTGTTGACTGCTATCCCATCAGCACTGGCCACGAGACTGGAAACACCCAGGGGAGGACGCCAATCCATCACTTGACCCAGTCACACACACACGTAGTCACTCAGAGCCAATCTGACCTGCATGTCTTTAATGAATGTGTGAGAAAAACCAGAGTACCATAAGAAGAACTGACAGGGACAAGGGGAGAGCAGACAGACCTCACACTGACAGAACTTGGGCAGGAATGAGAAGTGAGGACTCACTGGAGCTGGCAGGCAGCGTCACTAACTCAGCACTGTGTCACCCCAAAAAAAAAACATACACGTGTTGTAATTTGATGTTGGCACTTGGGTGGTTTACCAGTGTGAGTCAGCGTGGCGAGTGCTTTGAGTGCATTCTGTGGGCACTTTGTCCAGAGCCCTGTCATTAGACATGCCAAACCAATCTAGCCAACACATAAAGTCAGAACACAAGATGTGTGTAGAGTGTGACATAAAATGAAGCCCACCTGTGAGCAAACCAACAGGACACACTCAGAGAGCAATGGAGACACACACACCCAACAGTAAATGAACGAGGACCGCTGAAGTTCATGTAGACCCCAATAACATGGACACAGCGGCATCGGGGTGGAGCTGACGTTCACACTGACAGTAATGGGGCAGAAGGCAGCCATGTCACCTTGGGAAACAACATTTGACAAAATGGATGAGAGGAGTGGAGCTGAAACTGCAGGAACCTTCAGGGTGGCAGACAGGAGAGGATGTGAGCTTCTCCATTTCTTACCTTTATTAATAATTTAATTCCAAGCAGGGCTTTGTTAAACCTTTTACATGACATCTCTATTTAAATTTGATATGGCGCTGACAATGGGTAACAGTCATCCAAAAAGTCCCAAAAAATGTCAATTTGCTGATCAAGGACTTTGCATCGAGACCACCGGGGTGAGACCTTAAAAGGTGAGAAATGTGCAGAACTAAATACATTATAAAGAATAAAGAAACCAACAAAACAGAACAGACCTTTATTTAGACAGAAAGGTAACATTTAAAATCCTGAAGACATTTCCAGTTATTCATAAATAAAGATGTGTCCTTAAAAAAAAGAAAAAGCCAACTGAACTGAATGAATGAATGAATTGAGCAGAACTCCTCTGACAAAACTAAAGTTAAAACGGCCGTCCTGCTCATGTGTCAGGTTTACGTTGAGGTCCTATAAACCACAAGTCTCTGACAGCAGCTTTATAAAACTCACATGTGGTGAATGTACTGCAAAGGCGCAGGGACAGATAGGGACAGTAGGGGGCGCTGTTTGTGCATAATGTGGTCACCACGATGGCCTTCAGACATTCTCACCCCTCACTGTCGTTTTAAACAAGACCAGGGGCCTCATGTATAAACGGTGAGAGCACATTAAAATCTTGCGTACGCCTGTTTCCACACTCACTTCGAGATGTTTAAGAACTAAACTTGGCGTAGCACTACACACATTTTCATCTCAGCGTCAAACTATTCATACTCACGTTTTCTGTTCGGTTTTGTAAACGGGGAGCACCGAGCGTCAGAGCAGCGCTGCTGTTTCTGTTTCTGTGTGGTGCCCCTTTCTTTTTGAGATTTGCATCCATGATGTGTGCTTTGTCAAAGACACTGAAATTAATTACATATCGTTTACAAATTGAATTCACTTGATTGTAATCATTCTGTAACAATATAATGGAGCACAGAACGGCCAAACTATTCCAACTGCCATGGCTGCTTCAGTGTTATTAGAAGACGTTGCAAATGGAAGAATTAGAAGAGAGCGCCTCATATTTAAAGATGATGATGATGATGATGATGACTGGCTTCTAAATCGATTTAGATTTCTAAGAGCTCTCCTTGTGGAGCTGTGAGCTGTTAGAATACTAGGATGTATATTTATATCATTTTTATGATGAAATGCATTAAAGTATGTATAGTACATTATACAGATAAATTGTTAACTTCATTTAAATAATGTATACTGTTAATAATTAAAAACATGGGCGCACAGTGGTGTGGTGGAAGTGCAGTAAGGGGGTCACGTGCTGGGTGTTGCCTGTCTGAAGTTTGTATGTTTTCCTGGTGGGTTTCCTTCCAAAGTCATGCAGTTTAGGGGATTTAGTGATGTTAAATTGACACTACTGGTGTGTGTGTGTGTGTGTGTGTGTGTGCATGCGTGTGTGTGTGTGTGTGTGGGTGTGTGTGTGTGTGCATGGGGTTAATGTGTATGTATGTGTGTGTTTGCCCAGCGATGGACTGGCGCCCTGCCCAGGGTTTGTTCCTGCCTTGCCCCCCATGCTAGCTGCGATAGGCTCCAGCAGACCCCTGCATTCCTGTTCAGGACAAAGCAGGTTAGCGAATAACTAACTGACTGACTGACTGATTGACTTACTGACCGGCTGACCGGCTAACCGACCGACTGACTGACATTCTGACTGAAATCTAAGTGAGAAGTTCTTGCCTGTATGTTAGTGTTTTTGATTCAATTGCCATGAATTACACCTAATTACGTTGTGTGAAGGACTTTACATGACTTAGGGGGCTTTGTTTCGTCGTCACTTCTGTCCTAATTGACACTTTAGTGAAGTGTTGCTGTCTGTATGAGTGTTTCTAGCTCTCTGTGCCAGTGTGTATTTATTTTTGTTACACAGGTGGTCTGTTAATATGAACTGCACGTGAAGCCCCCTCATCTCTCATGTTGTGTCATCACTCACACATTTATTTGATTAGCCATCAAAAAGAAATGCATTGTGGGATATCACTAAGCTGCAGGTCAGTAACAAACCATGGATGGGGCACGAGACCACTGCCGGACACACACTCACATTCACAAAGGGTCTGTTTAAATTCAGCAGTCAGAGTCACCAGGACTACTGATGAGTCAGTCGCCTTTTTTTTCTCACACCCACCACATTTCAGATTAATCAGAAATAAAAACATGAAAGTATTGACTCAAAGCTGCCACTTTAGTAATGAAGCCCAACAACATCTGAACATGAATTCAATGAACATTTGCTAAGATATCGGAGACAATCCAAATGAGACTAATTTCGTGTAAAATTCACACTGTAACGGGTCTGTCTTTACCACACAGTTAATGAAACAGAAAGCAACAGCAAAAAGGCCGTCAGGCACTCGTTTTTAGTGCGTCTTTCCATGTGAGTGTTTAACTTAAATAAATTAAACAAGACATTGTGTAGCCCTAAACAGTTTAAGGAGTTTGCCTTCACTTTCATTTGAACGCTGATCTTGCACAAGTGTGAGTTTTAGCAGCCCAAGTCAAAGGGAGTCCCCCATCCTGTCCTGTCCTGTCCTCTCAGTCGGCCGGGTGTTAATTCTGCAGCATGGCCCGCTCTGCTCAAATTGAGCTCACTGCTAGCACTTGTTGAATTTTAGTATACAGTACTGTGCAAAAGTTTTAGGCAGGTGTGAAAAAATGCTGTAAACAAAGAATGCTTTCAGAAATATAAATAATGATTGTTTATTGTTATCAATTTACAAAATGCAAAGTGAGCAAACAAAAGAAAAATCTAAATCAAATCAATATTTGGTGTTCCTACCTTTTGCCTTCAAACCAGCATCAATTCTTATACAGTGCATCCGGAAAGTATTCACAGCGCATCACTTTTTCCACATTTTGTTATGTTACTGCCTTATTCCAAAATGGATTAAATTCATTTTTTTCCTCAGAATTCTACACACAACATCCCATAATGACAACGTGAAAAACATTTACTTGAGATTTTTGCACATTTATTAAAAATAAAAGAACTGAACTTTCTGGATGCACTGTAGGTTCACTTGCACAAAGTCAAGGATTTTGTAGGATTCTAGTCAGGTGTCTGATCAACCAATTCTACCAAACAGGTGCTAATGATCATCAATGTCACACGTAGGTTGAAACACAGATATAAAACCAAAGAGAAGGGGTTGGGTGGTCAGGTCCCTCTAGAAGTTTCATGATCATCTTACCAATGTATAAAACAGAAGAGTGGGGTGAGGCTGGCCCTTGAAGGTTTGCAATTCTCTTATCAAAATATAAGACAGAAGAGTTGGGGGGTTCGCTTATTACATAATCAAGAAAAAGATCAGAGGGCTTAACCCTCTAAAGCACCCCCCCCCCCCCACCCAACCCCACATGTCACTCCTCCAGCTAGAGTCTATTCCCACCCAATAGAGTCAACTCCCCCACCTTGGTGCTCCAGGGTGGAAGCTTTAGGCTGCAGAGATAGATTTTTTGTAATGCATGTAGTAATAAAACGGATTGCATTTTTCATTCTAACAATTGGCGCACCACAAACATTATCACTGCTTTTATGAATCCCATACTAAGGTTTTGTAATGCATTTATTAAAATAAAGGTTTTGCATTGTTCATTCTAACCAATGGCACATCACAAACATTAGCACTGTTCTCATGAACCCCATACCAAATGGCATATAACAGAGATATAACAACTGGGTGGACCCACAAGCAGACACCTATCCTTGTGCTAAGGTGGATATTTATAATTTTAATTAACTGGTCTGTTCTGAGAAACTAAAAATGTGAAACAATCCCACACTCGTCCTTTTTACTTGACTTGGCCCAGTGTGTCCTCAAGAAGGTCCTCACTGTAGCAAGTGGAATGGGTGGTCTCTAAACATGGACAGGGTTAAACATTCAATTCCCACTGTAATTCATAGACATCACATGTTTGGGTTCTGCTGAGCTCTATAATAGACCGGAAAGACGAGACCTGATACACTCAAATGATGAAAAATATATTATTTGCACATTTATGGCACTTGGTTTACTCAACAGTTGTTATAACCATCCCATAACTCTGATTTTAAAGATTATGTAAGCTGGAATATCACACTTAGAGTTGCTGTAGCCCAACTGTCAATACCAGCATGCGGGACAGGGGGCGGGACACCTCTGTGCATATTAAACATTTAAATCGCCCCCATGTTTAGCCACGCCCCTTTCTGCAGGTCACAGTGAAGAGTAGCAGCAATATGGAGGGCTAGTCAATAAAGTGAAGCAGCAGGACGGTTGTCACTTCATTTTGAAAGCCAGTGACGTCTGTTAATGGATTCTTGTTATTTAATGCTAGTGAGCTTCATAAATAAAACCCTGAGCCCTCATCTGTCTGTCTGTTGAATTTCTCACATTTGTGTTGTGGTGTTGACCCATTTTGCACACTAAGGGTCTCATCTTGTCTGTTTGTTTGTCATTTTGTTTGTTCGCTAATTACACCAAAATGGCTGAATCAATTTTCATCAAAGGTTTCTGTTGGTCCAACTTAAAATGTAAGCTTCATGGCATTTCAACCCAAAAACGGTGCATTACTCTGAAATGGCGGAGCTGATCTTAATGGATTATTTTATAAATAATAAAGATGAAGCAACTTAAAATGTGCTGTTTGAAAAATGTCATTGAAAAGGGGGTTTGTAATACAGAATTGGGGGTAATGGCAGTGGGTGGCGTACATCACTCCACTAAAGCTCAGTCAGTGTTTATAGACTTCTGTACTTGTATATTACTGTTAATACAACTTAATGGATGAGCTGATGAACAGAGTACAGAGGGACAGAGAGTGGTGATGGGAGCGGATCTCAATGGACATGTCGGTGAAGGGAACAGAGGAGAGAGGTGATGGGTAGGTATGGTGTCAAGGAGAGGAATGAAGAAGGTCACAGGACAGTGGATTTTACCAAAAGGATGGACATGGCTGTGGTGAAAACGTATTTTAAGGAGAAGGAGGAACATAGGGTGACATACAAGAGTGGAGGAAGATGCACACAGAAGTAGATTACATACTATGAAGAAGAGTCAATCTGAAGGAGACTGAAGACTGCAAAGTGGTGGCAGGGGAAAGTGGAGTTAAGAGCATAAGATGGTGGTCTGTAGGATGACATTGGAGATCAACAAGAGGAAGAGAGTGAGGGCAGAGCCAAGGATCAAATGGTGGAAGTTGAAAAAGGAAGAGTACAAGATTGAGTTTATGGAGGAGGTGAGACTGGCACTGGGTGGCAGTGAAGAGTCACCAGACAGTTGGGAAACAACAGCAGATGTAATAAGGGTGGCAGCAAGAAGACCTTCTAGTAGACCTCAGCGCCTAAGACGTCCTCCACGCTGGCATCAGGATTTTATTATGGACTGCGGTGGTGATGAGGACGACTGAACCCCTTGGGTGTGGGCAATGTAGTGACGGATGGCATTAATGTCCCAGGAGGCTCTGTGGCACTGCAGCTAAAATTAAACAGTTAATTCTGATTTAATTCACGTTGTATTTTAAAACGCTTTCCCCATTTCCCACCTGTACAGCACAGTTGAAAGGACAACACAAAAGCACAATTCTCTTCTTTCTTTTTCCTTCTCTCTCTCTGTCTGCCTCCCCTCCTCCTGACAAACTCCGTCCTCTTCCACCCGACTCTGGCTCCCTGAATGGAGTGAGGTGGCCCCTTTTATAGGACACACAGATGTGCTCCAGGTGCTCCACAACCTTCAACCAAGGGCTCAGCGACCATCCAGGCACCCCCTGGTGGTGACCACAGGCCCCAGCAGGCTTGAGCTTCCATGTTCCAAACCCGTGGGCCCACTGCGATTCAGAGGGGCTGCCCTCTAGCATTCTGGGAGAGGTAATGCCCTGAATATGCTCTCTCCACCAGTCCTTTCCATTATAGGGGTGTCCCAGGTGGGCAAGGGCCCTGGCCGTCCACCACACCACCTAAATCTCCCTCTACTGGTGTTTATGATCTCTGTGATGGACACCTGGGTGAGCTCCTCCAGTTTGCTATTACAACACATATTCGCCATTCTCTCCACAGTTACATTTAGCACAGTCAGGTCCGCTCATCCTCACTGATCTGCTTCTGTTTACCTCCTCCAAACGTCTGACTGATTAATGGCTGACAGAGTTACCTAATTACCACACTTGTGACATCTTTATAATTAATAAGTGACATTCTGTGACACTGCACACAATCCCTGTGACTTGCTGTTTGTTTTGTGACCATTTTGTATCCTGCTGACTGATTTTTATCCTTCACTGCGCCATCCTTGTTTATCTCCCACTGACTTTAAATGATTTGCTCATCTTTACTGACATCTCAGTTGTCTGCTCAGTTGTTGCTGTTGTCACAGAACTCAATTTGCTTGTTGCTAGTGATTTGCACTGAATGAGGTCCACTTGTACGCCACATCAACAGCATTTGAATCTTGCCGACTACGCCAATCCCTTTTTGTGGCTGGTAGTAGAATTGAAGTAATTTTTGATAGCGGCCTGTGATATTTGATAGTCTCACAAACACATGCGTAACAAGACAAGACTTTAAATTAAAATGATGTTATTGAGCCTCCTTTTTATTTTTAACAGAGACCTGGCTGGACTTTAGTGAGTCAAGACCCCTGTTAGAACTTTCACCTGCTGACTGTATGCGTTGTTAACACACCAAAGTAGTGGGGGACGGGATGTCCATTGTGTTTAAAAATGTTCATAAATATTACACACTTCCCACTGAAACATAATTAACTTTTGAGAGACAATTGTTAAAAGCTGAATTAGGAGGTGCAGTGCTTGTCACTCTTGTATACGGACCTCCTAAATGATGTAATGATTTTATTAGGAGATTTTCTGTTTTCTTTGTCACTGGTCAAGTTTATATCTGATAAAATACTAATCGTAGGTGATTTGAACATTCATGTTTCTTGTACTTTAAAACTGTTCATTACCAGGTTTATTCAATTGCTCGATTCTCTTAATCTTGTTCAGTCTGTTAATGGTCCTACTCACATTCAGGTCATATGCTTGATCTTATTTTATCATTTGGTTTCTTTGTCAGTGATGAGGAGAAAATGCCAGTCATACTCAGTGCTGTGGCACCTTCTCAAATTGTCATTCCTGGGGTCTCAAGAAGCAGCCTTCATGCTATAAACTCCTACACTAAATATATTTGTTCTGATATTTCTGTAAATTCTTCTGTTGTTAGTTCTGTGCCACACAATCGGTTACTCTGTGCATGTAATTCTACATGCAGATCCACACTTGATTCTGTTGCTCTTGTGAAAATCAGACACTCCATATCTAAAGGCCATCCCTGGTTTAACGACTCCATGCAGACTCTTAGAATGAAGTGTAGGAAAACAGAGTGTAGATAGAAAAAGATAAATGACAGACATCTTAGGAGATTCTGAAAACCCATCTGTCTGAATTCCAGCAGGCTGTCAAATTAGCCGAGATAAAACCCTTGTGTGATATTTCTACCAATGATCAGATGTCTAGAGTTCTGTTCAGCACAATAAGTTACACTCCGTACTCTGACACACTTAGCTGTACTGTAGGCACTCATACATGTGAGGAGTTTTTGAATTTTTACTGATAAAACTGATGAGATGAGATCTTCTCTCACACCACCTGCCTCAGTTCCTTTGTTGTCCCTGACTTGTCTTTACTGTCTGACTCTGTTTGTCTTCCCTTTCTTGCCCAAACTGTGCCCACTATGAAGCCCACATCCTCCCCTCCTGATGTTATTCCAGCTCGTCTCTTCAGAGAGACTTTTGAGGTTATTGTTGACCTGTCATTGCTACTGTCCCTCCATCCTTTAAACATGCGGTGGTCAGCCTGGGCTTAAAAACATGGACTTGACCCGAGTTTCTCTCTGTCTTATCTCTAAATTGTGATTCCTCTCTAAATTCTTAAAGTTTGTTTATTCACAGCTGCTGTCTTTCCTTGGTGATGATAATCTAATGGAGTCCTTCCAGTCAGGTTCAGAGCTTTTCATAGCACCAAGTCTGCTCTTGTGAAGGTCACCAAAGACAACAGAAATCAAGTAGACAATCAAAGATGGACAATCAGACAAGTGGACAAGGAGCCAGGCAATGTGCTACAGTGTGTTTGGTTTTATTTTAAACTAATAGACATTCTTTGACTTCTTCTTTCTTGGCAATGATTGGTCTGGTTTGGTCCTTTTGGCCTACAGGAGAAGGAGACATCTGGTCAAATGAGTACAAGAAATCAGAGACCTTGAACTTTCAAAGATGACTTTTTGATGCTCTGTGACCTCATGAAGTAATAGAAAGTGAGGAGAATGAAAACTTTGAGCAGCGTCTGATCAAACAGCTGGTGGAGGTGTCAAATACAGGTGGGGGGTAACATGACAGTCCTAAACAAGGACTCACCTTATGTCAGACTAAATTTAAACAGGACTTGTATTGATATTACAACGAAAGTACAGGCAAGTCTTCAATAATGAAACTCCATCTCCACGTCACCTCACGTCACACCTGTGGGATTCTCAAATATTCTCAACACAAGTTAATGGCACCATGAGCCCTGTTATTGACAGCAGCAGCTCTCTGTTATCAAATACAGAGGTTTTTATTTGTCTTTATATATTGTAGCAGATATAGCGCTTGTCCACCTCTCGAACCCTCAGGTACCACTCTGATGATCAGGTGAATGTATAAATGTTATTTATTTTACAAATAAATCGTGTACAAAGCACTCTCCACACCACTCGCATATAAATCACAATTCTCTAAATACCAAAACTCTCCTCCTCGCCCAGACACTCGCTACCCTACCTCCCAGCTCTGCTCAAATGTTCTGGGCTTCCCAGAGTCCTTTTATAGCTCCTGACCCGGAAGTGGTTCTAAGCACAACCCACAAGTCCATTTCCTTCCGGGTCAGGGCAAACAGTCCTCTTCTTCATCCCGGGAGCACGTCGCTTCCTCCAGTCACGTGACTGTGACGCACTCCCGGGATGAAGAAGAGGACTGTTTGCCCTGACCCGGAAGGAAATGGACTTGTGGTTATGGCGGAGTGGTGGCTCTGAGGCTAAGGATCTGCGCTGGTATCCCGAAGGTTGCCGGTTCGAATCCCCGTCAGTGCCAAAAGAGATCCTACTCTGCTGGGCCCTTGAGCAAGGCCCTTAACCTGTAATTGCTCCAGGGGGCGCTGTACAATGGCTGACCCTGCGCTCTGACCCCAAGGGGTATGCGAAAAAAACTAACAAACACCGTTGTAAGTCGCTCTGGATAAGAGCGTCTGCTAAATGATGTCAATGTAAATGTAAATGTTATAGGGCACACAAGAGCCCACTAGCCCCCCTACAGCGACTCCCGGAGGCCCCCAAGGTATCCAGCAGGGCTGTGTGTACAAACTACAGAGTCCATGAGGCCCTGCTGGAAGTCGGGGCACCATCATGCTGTCCGGAGGGCTCCTCCTAGCGGCCTGGGGGTGGCGACCGGAGTCTATAGCCGGTCGTCCATTACAATATATATATATATATATATATGTGTTTTATATATGTATTATATGTCTTATTATATATACACATACACATTCACTGGCCACTTTATTAGGTACATCTTGCTAGTACCGGTTGACTCCTTTCTGCCTTCAGAACTGCTGTAATTCTTAATGCCGTAGATTCAACAAGGTACTGGAAACATTCCTCTAATATTCTGGTCCATATTGACACAATAGCATCACACAGTTGCTGTGAATTTGTTGGTTGCACATCCAAGATGCAAATCTCACATTCTAACATATCCATAGGTGCTCTACTAGAT